>NC_052316.1:15411461-15712295 GCF_016432855.1 Salvelinus namaycush
GTCAGGCCAAACACAGAGATGCTAGCTGCTTCCGTTCTGGCGTTTGGGAGACAAATAGGTTTCTGATGAGCACCATGGGGGGGATCCCGTCCCATTTAACAGAAGGGTCACATTTCCCACAACTACCACACACTCTCTATTTCCACCAAGCCATAAGACATGCAAATCAAATCAAATGTTGTTGGTCACGTACCAGTGGAGGCTCCTCAGAGGAGGAAGGGGAGGACCATCCTCCTCAGTGAATTTCATAAAAATGTCAATTGTAAAACATTAAAAAAGTTATACGTTTTTGATAAAACTACACTATCGTCCTCCCTCATCTTAAACGGCACTGACCGCCACTGTCGCGTACGCATATTTTGCAGATGTTATCGCAGGTGCAGCAAAATGTTTCTAGCTCCAACAGTGCAGTAAAACCTAACAATAAAAAACAATACACATACATTTAAAAAATAGCAGAATGAGCAATGTCAAAGTCCGGAATGTATATACACATACAGTTGAAATCGTAAGTTGACATACACCTTAGCCAAATACATTTAAACTCAGTTTTTCACAATTCCTGACATTTAATCCTAGAAAAATTCCCTGTCTTATGTCAGTTAGGATCACCACTTTATTTTAAGAATGTGTCATGTCAGAATAATAGTAGAGAGAATGATTTAGTTCAGCTTTTATTTCTTTCATCACATTCCCAGTGGGTCAGTAGTTTACATACACTCTATTAGTATTTGGTAGCAATACCTTTAAATTGTTTAACTTGGGTCAAACGTTTCGGGTAGCCTTCCACAAGCTTCCCACAATAAGTTGGGTGAATTTTGGCCCATTCCTCCTGACAGAGCTGGTGTAACTGAGTCAGGTTTGTAGGCCTCCTTGCTTGCACATGCTTTTTCAAATTTTCTATAGATTGAGGTCAGGGCTTTGTGATGGCCACTCCAATACCTTGACTTTGTTGTCCTTAAGCCATTTTGCCACTACTTTTGAAGTATGCTTGGGGTCATTGTCCGTTTGGAAGACCCATTTGTGACCAAGCTTTAACTTCCTGACTGACGTCTTGAGATGTTGCTTCAATTTATCCACATAATTTTCCATCCTCATGATGCCATCTATTTTGTGAAGTGCACCAGTCCCTCCTGCAGTAAAGCACCCCCACAACATGATGCTGCCACCCCTGTGCTTCACGGTTGGGATGGTGTTCTTCGGCTTGCAAGCTCCCCCTTTTTCCTCCAAACATAACGATGGTCATAATGGCCAAACAGTTCTATTTTTGTTTCATCAGACCAGAGGACATTTCTCCAAAAAGTACGATCTTTGTCCCCATGTGCAATTGCAAACCGTAGTCTGGATCTTTTATGGTGGTTTTGGAGCAGTGGCTTTTCCTTGCTGAGCGGCCTTTCAGGTTATGTCGATATAGGATTAGCTTTACTGTGGATATACAGTGGGGAGAACAAGTATTTGATACACTGCCGATTTTAGCACAATGTATAACCACTGATTTCAGCTCTAAATATGCACATTTTCGAACAAAACATACGTGTATGTATAACCTGATGTTATAGGACTGTCATCTGATGAAGCTTATCAAGGTTAGTCAAAAATTATATATCTTTTGCTGGTTTGTTACGATCGCTAACTTTTGCTGCTGGTAAATGGCTTGTGTTTCTGGCTATTGTGGTAAGCTAATATAATGCTATATTGTGTTTTCGCTGTAAAACACTTAAGAAATCGGAAATATTGGCTGGATTCACAAGATGCTTGTCTTTCATTTGCTGTACACCATGTATTTTTCAGAAATGTTTTATGATGAGTATTTAGGTATTTCACGTTGGTGTCTGTAATTACTCTGGCTGCTTCGGTGCTATTTGTGACGGTAGCTGTGATGGTAGCTGCAATGTAAAACTGATTTATACCTCAAATATGCACATTTTTCGAACAAAACATAGATTTATTGTATAACATGTTATAAGACTGTCATCTGATGAAGTTGTTTCTTGGTTAGTTTGGTTGGTTCTTGGTTAGTTAGGTTGGTTTTGTGCATGCTACCTGTGCTGTGAAAAATGTCTGTCCTTTTTTGTATTTGGTGGTGAGCTAACATAAATATACGTGGTGTTTTCGCTGTAAAACATTTTAAAAATCGGAAATGTTGGCTGGATTCACAAGATGTTTATCTTTCATTTGCTGTATTGGACTTGTTAATGTGTGAAAGTTAAATATTTCTAAAAAATATCTTTTGAATTTCGCGCCCTGCACTTGAAGTGGCTGTTGTCATATTGTGCCCGGCTTCGGGCTTGCAGCCCAAAGAAGTTAAAGAAGGATTTTTAAGACGAGACAATTGAGACATGGATTGTGTATGTGTGCCATTCAGAGGGTGACTATTTAACAGTCTGATGGCCTGGAGATAGAAGCTGTTTTCCATCTTTGATGCACCTGTACTGTCTTCTCCTTCCAGATGGTAGCTGGGTGAACAGGCCGTGGCTCGGGTCGCTGAGGTCCTTGATGATCTTCTTGGCCTGGAGGGCAGGCAATGTGCCCCCGGTGATGCGTTGGGCTGACCGCGCCACCCTCTGGAGAGCCCTGCGGTTGCGGACGGTGCAATTGCCCTACCAGGCGTTGATACAGCCCGACAGGATGCTCTCAATGGTGCGTCTGTAGAAGTTTGCGAGGTTCTTAGGGGCCAAGCCAACATTTTTTATCCTCCTGAGGTCGAAGAGGCGATGTTGCTGTTGTGCCTTCTTCACCACCCTGTCTGTGTGGATGGACCATTTCAGGTTGTCAGTGATGTGCACGCCGAGGAACTTGAAGCTTTTCACCCCCTCCACTGCGGCCCTGTCGATGTGGATGGGGCGTGCTCTCTCTGCTGTTTCCTGAAGTCCACCATCAGCTCCATCCATTTTGTTGACATTGAGTAAGAGGTTATTTTCCTGGCACCACGCCACTAGGGCTCTCACCTCCTCCCTGTACTTTCTTGGGTACAGGAACAATTGTGGACATCTTAAAGCAAGTGGGGACAATAGACTGGGATAGGAAGAGATTGAATAAGTCTGTAAACACTCCAGCCAGCTGGTTTGCACATGCTCTGAGCACACCACTCTGCTCCAGTCTCTGGAGAGAACAGGAGAGATACTGAGAAAGCTGTAGATAATTGAGTGATGCCCTTGTTGCAACACAGTATACAACACTAATACAGTCCTGCCTGTGCAGAAAATCTAAAAGGGGGATACCTAGTCAGTTGTACAACTGAATGCATTCAACTGAAATGTGTCTTCTGCATTTAACTCAACCCCTCTGAATCATAGAGGTGCGGGGGGCTGCCTTAATCGACATCTACGTCATCAGCGCCCAGGGAACAGTGGGTTAACTGCCTTGCTCAGGGGCAGAATGACAGATTTTTACCTTGTCAGCAACCTTTCGGTTACTGGCCCAACGCTCCTACCCACCAGGCTAATAGACCTACAATGCAGAGATTATCACCTGTGTGTAGATATGTCTATCTGTGGATCACCACTTAAACCGACCTGACATACTGTATCTCATGACTGTGGCTGACAGCGAGGATCGATGTCTGGGCTCTAATTGGAGAGACAGACAATTGACCATGCAATATGGGCCGAATGGACAGAGAGAGAACCTAACCAGGGCTTAGAACACACACAAACAAGCCAATCCCGGCTGTCCAGAATTAATATGATATTGATATGGCCGGGCAGTATCAATACCGTGCTAATTAATAGACTGAGTGTACAAAACATTGTCACGGATCCCTCCGGAACTTTCATTACGCACACCTGGCCCCTATTCCCACTGGTTAGTAATTGTATAAGTGTGCCCTTCATTCACCATTGTCCTGTCGATTATTGTTCCCATGTCCGTTGGTGGTGTGAGTACCTATGCATTGGTGCAGCTGTTACGCTGCGTGCTATATATATTGTGTATTACGGGTATCGTCCCGTGGCGTTCAACGAGGTTTACCCTCGCTCTTTTGTTTGGGTACAGCCCAGTGTTTGTGTATATGTGTTTTTATTTAAAAACACTATTGTGTATTCCTGCGCCTGTCTCAAAAATCCTTTATACCAGCGTGACACTAACATTGACTTGCACCCTTTCCCCCCTCCCCCCCTTTGCCCTCAGAACAGCCTCAATTCGTCCGGCATGGACTCTACAATGTGTCGAAAGCGTTCCACAGGGATGTTGACTCCAACGCTTCCCACAGTGGTGTCAAGTTGGCCTGATGTCCTTTTGGCGATGGCCCATTCTTGATACACACGGGAAACTGTTGAGCGTGAAAAATCCAGCAGCGTGGCAGTTCTTGACACAAACCGGTGTGCCTGGCACCGACTACCATACCCCGTTCAATTAAATATTTTGTCTTGTCCATTCACCTTCTGTATGGCACAGATACACACGGCTCAGTTGCCTCAAGGTTTAAAAATCCTTCTTTAACCTGTCTCCTCCCCTTCATCTACAATGATTGAAGTGGATTTAACAAGTGTCATCAATAAGGGATCACAGGTTTCACCTGGATTCACCTGGTCAGTCTATGTCATGGAAAGAGAAGGTGTCCTTAATGTTTTGTATACTCTGTGTATATTAAACACTTGCAGGAGTTAGTATTGGGGGCTCTGCAATGTAGCGTGACTTGTAATTAACGCTAAGCCCGGGAGAATGTTTGGTGCGCCCTTAGACGGACCAACCGGTAATGGGTTTCTCTTTCTGAAGGAGGAAGGGGGTTTAATGGCGTGCTAATCGATTGGCTGGGAGTGGGGACAGGGTTTCCTGAGCACTGAGCCAGGGGTCTCTACAGGAGCAATGAAGTGCTATCATGAAGAGAATAGAGAGAGAGAGGAGCAGTCGATGGAGAAAAAACACACTGCTTGATGTCATAATCATTGAGAGAGAGCCACTGTCACACACACACACACACACACACACACACACACACACACACACACACACACACACACACACACACACACACACACACACACACACACACACACACACACACACACACACACACACACACAGACAGACACACACACAGACACAGTGGTTATATCGTGTAATAATAGCATAGCGCTATATCTGTGCTGTTCGCACTGGGAGCCCACGGAGCTAGTGTACAGTATGTGGGTGAGTGAATGAGGCTACTGGGCGTAATGTGGAGCTGAAGATCAGCTGACTGCTGGCAGCATTGTGTAGATCTAGGTGAGTACAGAGCAGCACTGTAAAGCCAATGCAGAGAGCAGAGTGCCACTTCCCTTAAGTTATTACTTTAATAGGCATTTATTAAAAACAGCAAGTGACCTGGACAAATCTGAGAAATGTTCATTTGGTAATTACTATGATACTATTAGCTGATATGGCATATAATATCCCCAGGACCTCACAGTGAAGAAGTGGGTGGGTTCAACATAAACTACAGCCCAGAGACCTCAACGTAACATCAGATAACAACACACTTTATTTTCTCATTAGGTCTATTTGCTTTCATGGCATGAAACGGACCTAAGCGACGGGGTCAACGATCTATTACTCGGTCCAGTTGGCACAGGTTGTCACGTTCCCCAGACCAGACACTCCCACACATTAAACATTATATAATTATATAATAATTCCATTAGCAATGCCAGTTAGAGCTACAGTCAGGGCCGTGCTCATTAGGGACAAAACACTTTAAAGCCTTTTGCAATGGACAATGAAAATAGGCATTTCTTATTGGACGAGTCCAGATTGTCCCTCCCTGTTTTGTTACGTTTACTTCCTGTTTGGAGCCTATTGAACACGACTCAGGTGTAATGAGTATAGCAGGGGTCAGTATTACCTGTAACCTCCAGGGGCACGGTGTCCTGTTCGTCGTTGATGCCTACCACCACCTCACAGCGGTACATGCCCGAGTCACTGGAGCGCAGACCGCTGAGCGCCAGGCTGGCGTTGTAACGGTTGTCCTGGTAACCGGGCAGGGTGACACGCCCCTGGAATGCCTTCTTAACCTAAACCACGAAAAGACATTACAGTTATGAACACACAGTTAAATAAAAATTAAACATACAGTATGAAACACAACAAAGATGGCAATGAAAAAGAAAAAGGACATTCCACTAAATGTTTGCTGGTCCAATTATTATAGTTGGCAGCAGAAAAACAGTGAGAGGAAATGTATTTAATCTTATTTTCATAGAAAGAAGAAAGGATTGTGCAGTACATACTGTATAGTTACAGATTCTGCTTAAAATAAGTTGACGCTAAGTACTGGATAGGCGGCCAACACACTCTCCATGTACATAAAACATTTTGTATTTTTCCCACTCAGTCAATCTTTACCTTGACCACGTTGTACTTGGCGACCAGGATGGACTGTTCCCTCTGCCGACCGTCGTCGCCCCTCTGGCCCCACACCTTGGTCCACTTGATGCGGGGGGGCTCGTGGGTAGGGGTGGGGCGCAGGGTGAAGACACAGGGCAGCAGGACGGTGTTGGCCAGCTGCTCCCTCACCCTCTGGTGGGTCACCTTCCTCATGTTCACCACCGGGTCTGACCACACCAGGCCTGGGGAGGGGAGGGGAGAGGACGAGGAAGAGGAGGAGGAGAAGAGGAGAGATACACAGTCAGGTCTACAGTGTCAGACAAATGTTTCTGAACCGCGAATATGAAACACTGGAAATGGATACTAGGTCTACTACGGCATAATACAGCTGCTTTTTTATCCACGTGTTATCAAGACCTGGATCAGCTGGGTCAGGTGTATTGGTACTGGGCTGGAAGGGGATCACTGATATACAATACTATCCCATTATATTTTCTTTGGCATGGAGAAAGGTGGGGATCGATTCCTGTGTATCTATTGGTGGGTATCGATATCTGTTGCTCTTGTTCAATCAGTCCTGCAATTGGGACACTTTTCAACTGTATATAGAGTCCAAAATCCAAGATGACAGCATGTCAAGTCGTTTGTTTGTGACTAGTACATTTTAACCTACTAATAATCTATTTATTTATGGTTGCGTAACTTCGTTGTTGTGTAGTGCAAACTATTTTATTTTTGCTGGTGTAAAGATCACGGGTCCTCCTCAACTCGGCACTTCATTACTTGAAGTTTACCAAAGTAACCCTATCTCTGGCTGGCCTGAGTTCCTCCTTCGTCCGCGGAGTGTTTTGTCCAAGCTGCTCCTTTTTGCTCTTCGCCTGGCTGTCAGTGGCAGCTCAACCCGTTCTCTCTATCGCCCTCAACACCCAATCTACTCACACGTGCAAACACTCACATTGACTCACATACACGCTGTCCCTCTCTCCCCTTACCTTCGTTGGCCTCTTATTTTTTTGTCAGAGAAAATGACAATTTACGTGCTATTACTTTGTGCACTGACTTTATTGAACTCTGGAGAAAACGAACATTGTCGCTGGGTGAGTACATCTGACAATGTGCTCTCCCGTCCATTAGACATTTTGTCTGCAGGAACTCGCTCTTTTTCACTCGGTCCACTCTTCCAAGTGCCGATGCATTTGTGGCATGATGTGAACAGTACGAATTTGTGTCACTACCAAAGTCTAATGGTTTTAAATGACTGTTTTGTATTGTCTGGAACTCACTTGTAGAATTCGCTTGCAGTAGGTCTCTTAAAAAAGAGAAGCCGTGCAAGGTTATTAAACAGAGGTGCCTAGTTATTCTTCTGTTGTTGATATCAGGTAACGTGCAACCTAACCCTGGCCCTGATATGCAATGTCTCCAAACCCCCTCTGATTTTAAATCAAGATCTGGTTTTGGTATTGTTCATTTAAATGTATGCAGCCTGTTGTCAAAAATTGATGGGGTTAGGATTTGGGCTAAATCAACTGATGCTGATGTAATTGTGTTTTCTGAAACCTGGCTCAGCAAGTCTATTTTTGATAAGGATATTTGTATAAGTGGTTACAATGTTTATCGCACTGATCGGGTTAAGAAAGGTGGGGGTGTGGCTATGTATGTAAAATCTAAATTCCCTGTAAGTGTGGCAAAGTCTGAAACTATTTGTAAACAGTTGGAATTTCTTGCTTTGAATATTGAGGTTTCAAAGGGCCTCTCTATAACTGTGATTGGCTGTTATAGACCCCCCTCTGCTCTCGGTGATGCATTTTCTTCTTTGACGCACCTTATGTCTAAACTTCTTTACAGTGAAATGATCTTGATTTGTGATCTCAACTGGTGTTGGTTAAAGCCGGTGTCTGATGATTTAAAAATGTTTTGTAATTCTATGAATCTTACCCAGTTGATTAATTCACCCACTCGCCCAAATCTTAAATGCCCAGATAAATCTACCCTGATTGATTTGATATTGACAAATGTTCCACATAAATATTCTGCGGTTGGTGTTTTTTGTAATGATTTAAGTGACCATTGTGCTGTTGTTGCTGTTAGAAATATTAAGGTTCCTAAGACAAACCCATGTTTTATTCGTAAGAGAAATTTGAAGTGTTTTAATGAGCAGGCTTTCTTTCATGATTTGTTTTATTTTGACTGGAGCAAGATTGAGCTTATCCCTGATGTGGAAACTGCCTGGATATTCTTTCATGATGGTTTTTTCCAAATAGTAAACAAACATGCACCATTCCGCAGGTTCAGGGTTAAAGGGCGGGATAATCCATGGTTTTCTTCTGAGCTGTCTTGTATTATTCACGACCGTAATTTAGCCTGGGCTAAAGCAAGGAAATCTTGTTCTGATGCTGATTGGCTTATTTTTAGGCAGTTAAGAAACAAGTGTTATTTTCTTCTCAGGAAGGCCAAATCTGAATATTTTATGTCTGTTACCACTGATAACCTGAATGACCCTAGAAAGTTTTGGAATGCTATTAAGTCTATGTCTGGTAACAGTAATGTTAATGAATTACCGTCATGTGTTTTGAAGGACTCTGTTGCTATATATGACAAAACTGAAATGCTGAATTGTTTCAATGAGCACTTTGTATCATCTGGTAGGCTGTTTGATTCAGTGTCCTCTGTCTCTGTACAACCCTGTGTGGATGAACCAGTGTCCTCTGTCTCTGTACAACCCTGTGTGGATGAACCAGTGAGAGCTGGTCAAACTTTTAGCTTTCTGCCATTCTCAGTGCAGGTGGTACATAAAGCCCTGAAATCCTTAGATCAAAGAAAGCCTGCAGGTCCTGATCTTTTGGATCCCTGCTTTTTAAATCTGGCAGCTGATTTCATAGCTGAACCACTTACATATCTGTTCAATCTAACCCTGGAATGTAATGAAATTCCAAAGATCTGGAAATCAGCATTTGTCCTACCACTTTTAAAAGGGGGAGATCCAACTATTTTAAATAATTATAGGCCAATCTCAAAACTGTCACCCTAGGTGAAAAATACTTGAAACCCTTGTAAGTGAACAGCTAAAAGAGTTTTTATTTACTAACTCTATTTTATCAATGTACCAATCGGGCTTCAGGAAGAAGCATAGCACAATTACAGCAGCCATGAAGGTTTTAAATGATATCACTGAAGCCCTTGACAAAAAACAGCACTGTGTCTCACGTTTTATTGATCTCTCTAAGGCTTTTGATACAGTTGATCATGCTATACTAAGGCAGAGATTGTTGAGTGTAGGTCTTTCGGAGCATGCAGTTGCATGGTTTGCTAACTATCTGTCTGATAGAACTCAGTGCACTCAATTTGATGGGCTTATGTCTGTTAAATTGTCTGTCCTGAATGGTGTGCCCCAAGGCTCTGTACTTGGTCCTCTCTTATTCACTATTTATATAAATGATTTAGACAAAAATGTCCAAAATGCACAACTTCATTTTTATGCTGATGATACTGTTATTTACTGTTGTGCCTCATCTCTTACAAAAGCTTTCCAGAACTTGCAAACTGCTTTTTATACTGTTCAACATACCTTGTGTCAATTGAAGCTTATCCTCAATACTGACAAAACTAAACTAATGGTGTTTTCTAATGCAAGAAATAGACCTCTTGTCACGTTCCTGACCTGTTTTCCTTTGTCATGTATTTGTTTTAGTTGGTCAGGGCGTGAGTTGGGTGGGTTGGTCTAGGTTTGATTTTCTATGTTGGGATTTGGTGTTCGGCCTGGTATGATTCTCAATCAGAGACAGCTGTGAATCGTTGTCCCTGATTGAGAATAATACTAAGGCAGCCAGGGTTTCACTTGTGTTTTGTGGGTGTTTGTTCCTGTGTCAGTGTTTGGGCCACACAGGACTGTTTCAGGTTAGTCACGTTTGTTGGGTTTTGTAATTTGTAGTGTTTGTTGTTTTTTCCATTAAAACATGAATACTTACCACTCCGCATCTTGGTCCGATCCATGCTCCTCCTCGTCTGAGGAGGAGAACGACTACGACAGCCGTTACAGAAACACCCACCACAAGAGGACCAAGCGGAGTGGAGAAGGGCAGCGACAGCAGCAGAGACAGACAGAGGAATGGACATGGGAAGACGTCTTGAACGGCAAGGGTTGCTACACATGGGAGGAGATCCTGGCTGGAAAGGATCGCCTCCCATGGGAACAGCTGGAGGCAGCGAGGAGAGCAGAGGCAACCGGAGAGAGGAACCGGAGGTATGAGGGTACGCGGCTAGCACGGAAGCCCGAGAGGCTCACCCAAAAATTTCTTGGGGGGGGGCTAAAGGGGAGTGTGGCGAAGCCGGGTTGGATACCTGAGCCAACTCCCCGGGCTTACCGTGGAGTGAGAGGGCGTCGTACTGGTCAGACACCGTGTTATGCGGTGGAGCGCACGGTGTCCCCAGTACGCGTGCTTAGCCCAGTGCGGGCTATTCCACCTTGCCGCACTGGGAGGGCTAGGTTGGGCATCGAGCCGGGGGCCATGAAGCCGGCCCAACATATCTGGCCTCCAGTACGTCTCCTCGGGCCGGCGTAAATGGCACCAGCCTTACAGGTGGTGTCCCCGGTTCGCCTGCATAGCCCAGTGCGGGCTATTCCACCTCGCCGCACTGGCAGGGCTACGGGGACCATTCAACCTGGTAGGGTTGGGGAGGCTCGGTGCTCAAAAGCGCGTGTCCTCCTTCACGGTCCGGTATATCCGGCGCCACCTTCCCACCCCAGCCCAGTACCATCAGTGCCGACACCACGCACCAGGCTTCCAGTGCATTTCCAGAGCCCTGTTCCTCCTCCACGCACTCTCCCTGTGGTGCGTGTCTCCAGCCCAGTGCCTCCAGTTCCGGCACCACGCACCAGGCCTACTGTGCGCCTCAGCAGGTCAGAGTCGGCCGTCTGCCCAACGCCGCCTGCGCTGCTTGCCTGCTCAGCGCTGCCTGAACTGTCTGCCTGCCCAGCGTGGTCTGAACTGTCTGCCTGCCCAGCGCTGCCCGTCTGTCCCGAGCCGTCAGAGATATTACAATTATTCACAGAGAAACAATTAATATTTATGTTCTGAGTCCATGTCAATGCTTAAATGACACCGGAAGACAATTTTTAGGGTCTGGAATAAAAACTAACACATTTAGATTTTTTTTTGTGTAATTCCCCTTTAATTGCACATCTAGCAAGACAAGAATGGGTCGGCCTAGAGATGTTTTTGCTGTTAGGGCTACTGCTGCAGAACATGTCATGGCAGAGTTTGCAAAACCATCGCCACCCAATTGATACATATAATCATGATATAATTCTGCCTGGTAATACTACTTTGCAGTTAACATTTAATTGAGAAGGTTTTGGGGGAAAGTCTTAGCATTGCTAACTAGCTACATACAAGTGATAAACAAGTGCGGGCACAAAGAAGACAGACATTGCTGCAAATTATTTTGAAGATATTGTGTTACGTTTGGCTATTTAAGCCAACAGTGGTTAACCAAGGGTGGGATAATGTCAATGTGTCTTTGATTGGATAGTATAGCCAGGAGCTTTATGTTTATGACAGCTTGCGATGGAACACGTCAAAAAAGGCATGTACTTTCAGAATTGATTGGCTAGTTAAACATAGCTGGGCGCTAAGCTAGTTGTAACTCGCAATCTACACGTTGGAGACCCCTGCTCTACAGTCCCGTAGGATAGAGATATAGACTGTATCTCTATCCGTTCATACCATTCATCTTATTATAAATGAGGTTAACATTGGAAGCTACTGGCTTTTTTCTCTACTCCACTCCTCCTCCCTCCACCCCTCCACTCCTCCTCCCTCCACCCCTCCACTCCTCCTCCCTCCACCCCTCCACCCCTCCACTCCTCCTCCCTCCACCCCTCCATTCCTCCTCCCTCCACCCCTCCACTCCTCCTCCCTCCACCCCTCCACTCCTCCTCCCTCCCCTGCTCCTCCTGAGACCAATCCAAGCTCAAAGTCATTAGGTTATGTGGGAGTGTGTTGGGATGTGCAGGTATCGACAACATCAGCCGCCAGCGCCTGGGAAGGCCAGCAGGGAATACGGGCACACTCACACTCTCCCCCAGACTTAAAAGCACTCATTATAAAAACGTTAAATCAGCAAAACACTCACTGTGGGACCTCTCTTATAAGAGCATTAATTAATAATAGCATTGAGATCTGTCAGACAGGCTGTATCGTTTGAGTGGAACCAGGGGAGAAATGCATATACTAAAACCCTCTTATTTCTTTCTCGATTGCCCTGGCAGCAGGGGGGAAACATAGACTGCTAGTGTCACGCTGTTATGAATGAGAGACGGAAGGAAAGAAAGAGAGAGAACTGAAGGCAGTGGTTGATGGTAGGAAGTAGGGGGAAATGAGGGTATTGATTTATTTTCATTACTATCCGTTTCCTCTACACCTGCAGTGTCGACTCGCTCCGCATTCCTATTTCATCTGATGAGATTTCATGTAAAGTGCGGCGGAGCAGGGTTGTGGCGTCGCCGCTGGTGGAACGTGTCTCTCCTGGCTTTTCTCCACAGTAATTAAGTAGCTGATTGGAAGAGCGATGCTTCCCGAGATCATCACAGACACGCCATTGTGCTTTTCTCTCTCCCAGCCACTGAAGCTTTTTATTTTTGCCTCTGTTCATTCTTCTGACACAATCTATTTTTCTTACGTTTTCCTTTTTGAAACCTGGCTTGATGTTTTCGCTCGGCTTCAGCTAGCAATTTCATTACATTCAGTCTGTGACGGGAATTCAATTTGGCCTCATTTTCAATTCACATTGAATTATGCCCAATGCCGGATGGATAAGAGTGGTGTGCGTATGTGTGTACCCTCCCCTCATAGCCCAACGGTTACCCTTGGCCTGGCATTCAGCCCCAACCCCTGCTTGAGAACATCTCATCTCTCATTCATTATTCATGGTACACTGAATACACATATGCTACTCATACACACGCGCAAGCTTTTGTGGGAATACATCATTTTCTGTCTGATGGTTTATTGTGTCTTTGAGCACGCCAGAGCACACAAATAGCAGACAGGACGTGTGAATAGCTGTCAGTGCTCGTTGCTACATGCTTTATATGCTTTACCCGTGGCTTCCTAAGAGGCTGACTGCCACTTGGCGAAGAGCTTAACATCAACACACAGAGGGCTCCTCTCCATCTGTCTGTGTGTGACATGCTGAACACTCCGAGACGCCCACGGTGCTGTGTTTGACTCCCTCACCTAGCTGATCTATTTGTAAAACCATGTCGCTGGCGCTGCCTCCGACGGCATGAAAAGTGATTCATGCTTAAAAAGGCTGTTTTCTCTCAGCACACTCAAGTGATGCTCCACCTGCCTTAAAGAGCTGTGACCTGTGAGGAAAACATGGCTGCCTCTTTTCAAAAAGGGCCGTTTAATGGGGCTAGGAAATATCAACACGAGCTCAAGATGGAAACAGAACTTTGTGAACTACAGGTTTTATACTGTGCATCTTTGTGTGGCTGTGTGCTGCAGAAGGGGCTTTAAACCATATCACCTATGAGACAGATTTGATTACCGGTATGTTACGAAGTCTACAAGGTTATAAGGAATTTCCGGAGATTTCTGTGGCACTGAAGGCAATTGACCATATCAGTAGTGTCATACGGGGCATTCTCGGTTCCTGAGACAGAATGTTCCGGTAGGTACAGTTTCTCCGTGTGACATATGAGACCGTCCTCTGAGTACAGAATGTAATGTGCTTCAGTCTGTCAGGGAAAATGGTGGAACTTCTGAACTTTGCTCACTTCGTTGCAGCAGCCCAATTTCCTCTTTGCTCAGAGGGGAGAAACGCAGTAAAAAGAGGTTTGGGGTTGGCACTCTGCTCAGAACATGATGGTGAGGATGGAGGAAGGAAAGAAAGGAGGAAGTGAGAAGCAACAGTGGGATTTATAGAAGGGAAATGGAGTAATGTAAATCACACATATGCATGTGCACGCACACACAATCATTTTCTCTCGAAAGTGTCTCTACTCTGGCAGCATAAGAGGCAGAGATGGGAGTATGCTGGTTCTCTCCGGCTCAATGGAGTGAGTCAGCAGGTCTGAGGAGACACACACACACTCTCCTCCCTTTTCTATACCTCCCACGGGAATGTGGTACTCATCAGTGTGTTTACTGCACACACACACACACACACACATATACACACAGTCCCCAAGGACTATCACGGTGCAATTTCTGGGCCACCTCTCCTGTAGCTGGGGAAAATGTAAAACAGCCAAATGTATGTTTAAGCTGAGAAGCACCGATAATGCTTCAACTGTATAATCATGAGGCATGGCAGTGTTTGCCAAACCCTGTTCCACTTTCCACTTGGCCAAGCAGCTGTATGGTGATCCACATTACCATTGTGTTGGCCGTGTTCCCACAGCACCCAAACAAATGTGCAGTGACTTAAGTCAAGTTGTAACAGCTGTTCTCCTTCTGTCAACCTTGCTTTGTACAAATGTGTCTCGTTGTTTCTCTTCCCTTTCCCAGATTGTATTTAGTTTTCTACACCGACTGCAACAATTTGTGACACAAAATCAATTGCAGATACACTTCTTAAAAATCCAAATGACTGTTTAAAGCGGAGGCCCGCGATACAAAATGGCTCTATTCCCACATGGTTAAATAATGAATGTAAGTGCTGTGGCCCCCATCGCAGTAGATATACCAAATCTGCATTTAGATGGAAATGTTTTTACAAGCAGAACCCCATTGAGACCCTCCTTTGTTTGGAAATCCGCCTGTTTTTCATTTGACTTTTTCATCTAAATGAGGCCCAATCAAAGACTGCCTAACCTGCGAAGGAAGAGGCGAGGCAACAGAGCACTGAGTGAAGAAAGAGCAAGAGCGAACGAGAGCCTGAGGCGGAGAGACAGGAAGAGAGGAACATGTCTCTCTTCTTGTGCTCAATCATACAACAGGACTTTCTGATCTATGTGATTGTCAACTTGGTCACATTTGTCATCTTCATTTTTTTGAGCAGCAGGAAATGATCAACTGCAGGCAGGAAGAATCCTTTATCTGCCTCGAGCAGAGAGAGGCTGTTAATGCGTTCTTCCACAGTCATCTTTTCTCTCCCTCTCCGCCCGGTCTAACCTGTAATGGGCTTTTCAATGATAAAGGCCCCATTGTCTTCTATTAGACCAGCCACCTGGCTCTGAGCTGATCAAGTGTGTCATTGGCATTGACTAGCGATGTGTCTGGTGTTTGCTTTATCATAAATCAAGAAACATCGTCTGTCTGTCTGTCTGTCTGTCTGTCTGTCTGTCTGTCTGTCTGTCTGTCTGTCTGTCTGTCTGTCTGTCTGTCTGTCTGTCTGTCTGTCTGTCTGTCTGTCTGTCTGTCTGTCTGTCTGTCTGTCTGTCTGTCTGTCTGTCTGTGTCAGGTGTCGAGATCACAGCAATGTTTTGCTCAAGAGCAGTTTGTCAGGATGAAAGCGATGCTAAAGTTATACTAGGGGTAACTGGAGGGCCAGTATGAGAGTTTGCGCTCTGGCTAAAAAGAAAGGTGGCCGGTGCGTATAAAGTTTACAAGGTACTCTCACACCTTTGTACAGCACTGATGAAGGCATAAGGCCGAAACGTATGCTCTTTTTTGTTTTATTTTTAGCACCTTGCACTGTCACCCTTTGTATTCTTTCCAGCATGGATTCAGTTAAGTATATAATCTTTGCATCTCGGCTTGGTTAGAGCGCGACTACCTTTTGAATTCTCTAATGCTGCTTACCATGAACTTTGTGTGATAGAGGCTGCCGCGAGTTCTTATTTAGAATGTGCTAACAAAACTTTATCTGTTTCATTTGAAGGTTGTTTCTTTTTTATATAAATGCCTGGATCTATCTACAATACATACAAGGACAAGTATTTGAACAAGAGAGTGAGGAGAGAGGCGAGCGAGAGGGGAGAGAGAGAGAGAGAGGAGAGATACAGAGAGAGAGTAGAGAGAGGAGAGATACAGAGAGACAGTAGAGAGTAGAGAGTAGAGAGAGGAGAGATACAGAGAGAAAGTAGAGAGTAGAGAGAGGAGAGATACAGAGAGAAAGTAGAGAGTAGAGAGAGGAGAGATACAGAGAGAAAGTAGAGAGTAGAGAGATACAGAGAGAAAGTAGAGAGAGGGGAGATACAGAGAGAAAGTAGAGAGTAGAGAGAGGAGAGATACAGAGAGAAAGTAGAGAGTAGAGAGAGGGGAGATACAGAGAGAAAGTAGAGAGTAGAGATACAGAGAGAAAGTAGAGAGTAGAGAGAGGAGAGATACAGAGAGAAAGTAGAGAGTAGAGAGTAGAGAGAGGAGAGATACAGAGAGAAAGTAGAGAGTAGAGAGAGAGAGTAGAGAGGAGAGATACAGAGAGAAAGTAGAGAGTAGAGAGTAGAGAGTAGAGAGAGGAGAGATACAGAGAGAAAGTAGAGAGTAGAGAGGAGAGATACAGAGAGAAAGTAGAGAGTAGAGAGTAGAGAGAGGAGAGATACAGAGAGAAAGTAGAGAGTAGAGAGAGAGAGTAGAGAGTAGAGAGGAGAGATACAGAGAGAAAGTAGAGAGTAGAGAGTAGAGAGAAGAGAGATACAGAGAGAAAGTAGAGAGTAGAGAGAGAGAGGAGAGAGGAGAGAGTAGAGAGGAGAGATACAGAGAGAAAGTAGAGAGTAGAGAGGAGAGATACAGAGAGAAAGTAGAGAGTAGAGAGTAGAGAGAGGAGAGATACAGAGAGAAAGTAGAGAGTAGAGAGAGAGAGTAGAGAGTAGAGAGTAGAGATACAGAGAGAAAGTAGAGAGTAGAGAGTAGAGAGTAGAGAGAGGAGAGATACAGAGAGAAAGTAGAGAGTAGAGAGAGAGAGTAGAGAGTAGAGATACAGAGAGAAAGTAGAGAGTAGAGAGAGAGAGTAGAGAGGAGAGAGGAGAGATACAGAGAGAAAGTAGAGAGTAGAGAGTAGAGAGAGGAGAGATACAGAGAGAAAGTAGAGAGTGGAGAGAGGAGAGAAACAGAGAGAAAGTAGAGAGTAGAGAGAGGGGAGATACAGAGAGAAAGTAGAGAGTAGAGAGAGGAGAGATACAGAGAGAAAGTAGAGAGTAGAGAGAGGGGAGATACAGAGAGAAAGTAGAGAGTAGAGAGAGGAGAGATACAGAGAGAAAGTAGAGAGTAGAGAGAGGGGAGATACAGAGAGAAAGTAGAGAGTAGAGAGATACAGAGAGAAAGTAGAGAGTAGAGAGAGGAGAGATACAGAGAGAAAGTAGAGAGTAGAGAGTAGAGAGAGGAGAGATACAGAGAGAAAGTAGAGAGTAGAGAGAGTAGAGAGAAGAGAGATACAGAGAGAAAGTAGAGAGTAGAGAGAGAGAGAGAAGAGAGATACAGAGAGAAAGTAGAGAGTAGAGAGAGGAGAGATACAGAGAGAAAGTAGAGAGTAGAGAGAGGAGAGATACAGAGAGAAAGTAGAGAGTAGAGAGAGAGAGTAGAGAGTAGAGAGGAGAGATACAGAGAGAAAGTAGAGAGTAGAGAGAGTAGAGAGAAGAGAGATACAGAGAGAAAGTAGAGAGTAGAGAGGAGAGATACAGAGAGAAAGTAGAGAGTAGAGAGTAGAGAGGGGAGAGATACAGAGAGAAAGTAGAGAGTAGAGAGAGAGAGTAGAGAGTAGAGAGGAGAGATACAGAGAGAAAGTAGAGAGTAGAGAGGAGAGATACAGAGAGAAAGTAGAGAGTAGAGAGAGAGGAGAGATACAGAGAGAAAGTAGAGAGTAGAGAGTAGAGATAGTAGAGAGATACAGAGAGAAAGTAGAGAGAGGAGAGATACAGAGAGAAAGTAGAGAGTAGAGAGAGGGAGTAGAGAGTAGAGAGGAGAGATACAGAGAGAAAGTAGAGAGTAGAGAGTAGAGAGAGAGAGTAGAAAGTAGAGAGTAGAGAGAAGCGATACAGAGAGAGAGTAGAGAGAGGAGAGAGGAGATATACAGAGAGAGAGTAGAGAGTAGAGAGAGGAGAGATACAGAGAGAGAGTAGAGAGTAGAGAGAGGAGAGAGGAGAGATACAGAGAGAGAGTAGAGAGTAGAGAGAGGAGAGAGGAGAGATACAGAGAGAGAGTAGAGAGTAGAGAGAGGAGAGATACAGAGAGAGAGTAGAGAGTAGAGAGAGGAGAGATACAGAGAGAAAGTAGAGAGTAGAGAGAGGAGAGAGGAGAGAGTAGAGAGAGGAGAGATACAGAGGGAGAGTAGAGAGTAGAGAGAGGAGAGAGGAGAGATACAGAGAGAGAGTAGAGAGTAGAGAGAGGAGAGATACAGAGAGAGAGTAGAGAGTAGAGAGAGGAGAGAGGAGAGATACAGAGAGAAAGTAGAGAGTAGAGAGTAGAGAGATACAGAGAGAGAGTAGAGAGTAGAGAGAGGAGAGATACAGAGAGAAAGTAGAGAGTAGAGAGAGGAGAGAGTAGAGAGTAGAGAGAGGAGAGAGGAGAGATACAGAGAGAGAGTAGAGAGTAGAGAGAGGAGAGAGGAGAGATACAGAGAGAGAGTAGATAGTAGAGAGAGGAGAGATACAGAGAGAGAGTAGAGAGTAGAGAGTAGAGATGGGAGAGAGGAGAGAGGAGAGATACAGAGAGAGAGTAGAGAGTAGAGAGTAGAGAGAGGAGAGAGGAGAGAAGAGATACAGAGAGAGAGTAGAGAGTAGAGAGAGGAGAGAGGAGAGATACAGAGAGAGAGTAGAGAGTAGAGAGAGGAGAGATACAGAGAGAGAGTAGAGAGAGGAGAGATACAGAGAGAAAGTAGAGAGTAGAGAGAGGAGAGAGTAGAGAGTAGAGAGAGGGGAGATACAGAGAGAAAGTAGAGAGTAGAGAGATACAGAGAGAAAGTAGAGAGTAGAGAGAGGAGAGATACAGAGAGAAAGTAGAGAGTAGAGAGAGGGGAGATACAGAGAGAAAGTAGAGAGTAGAGAGATACAGAGAGAAAGTAGAGAGTAGAGAGAGGAGAGATACAGAGAGAAAGTAGAGAGTAGAGAGTAGAGAGAGGAGAGATACAGAGAGAAAGTAGAGAGTAGAGAGAGTAGAGAGAAGAGAGATACAGAGAGAAAGTAGAGAGTAGAGAGAGAGAGTAGAGAGTAGAGAGGAGAGATACAGAGAGAAAGTAGAGAGTAGAGAGAGGAGAGAGAAGAGAGATACAGAGAGAAAGTAGAGAGTAGAGAGAGGAGAGATACAGAGAGAAAGTAGAGAGTAGAGAGTAGAGAGAGGAGAGATACAGAGAGAAAGTAGAGAGTAGAGAGAGAGAGTAGAGAGTAGAGAGGAGAGATACAGAGAGAAAGTAGAGAGTAGAGAGAGTAGAGAGAAGAGAGATACAGAGAGAAAGTAGAGAGTAGAGAGAGAGAGTAGAGAGTAGAGAGGAGAGATACAGAGAGAAAGTAGAGAGGAGAGAGAGGAGAGAGAAGAGAGATACAGAGAGAAAGTAGAGAGTAGAGAGAGGAGAGATACAGAGAGAAAGTAGAGAGTAGAGAGTAGAGAGAGGAGAGATACAGAGAGAAAGTAGAGAGTAGAGAGAGAGAGTAGAGAGTAGAGAGGAGAGATACAGAGAGAAAGTAGAGAGTAGAGAGAGTAGAGAGAAGAGAGATACAGAGAGAAAGTAGAGAGTAGAGAGAGAGAGTAGAGAGTAGAGAGGAGAGATACAGAGAGAAAGTAGAGAGTAGAGAGTAGAGAGGGGAGAGATACAGAGAGAAAGTAGAGAGTCGAGAGAGAGAGTAGAGAGTAGAGAGGAGAGATACAGAGAGAAAGTAGAGAGTAGAGAGGAGAGATACAGAGAGAAAGTAGAGAGTAGAGAGAGAGGAGAGATACAGAGAGAAAGTAGAGAGTAGAGAGTAGAGATAGTAGAGAGAGGAGAGATACAGAGAGAAAGTAGAGAGTAGAGAGAGGAGAAAGTAGAGAGTAGAGAGAGAGAGTAGAGAGTAGAGAGGAGAGATACAGAGAGAAAGTAGAGAGTAGAGAGTAGAGAGAGAGAGTAGAAAGTAGAGAGTAGAGAGAGAAGAGATACAGAGAGAGAGTAGAGAGAGGAGAGAGGAGATATACAGAGAGAGAGTAGAGAGTAGAGAGAGGAGAGATACAGAGAGAGAGTAGAGAGTAGAGAGTAGAGAGAGGAGAGAGGAGAGATACAGAGAGAGAGTAGAGAGTAGAGAGAGGAGAGAGGAGAGATACAGAGAGAGAGTAGAGAGTAGAGAGAGGAGAGAGGAGAGATACAGAGAGAGAGTAGAGAGTAGAGAGAGGAGAGATACAGAGAGAGAGTAGAGAGTAGAGAGAGGAGAGATACAGAGAGAAAGTAGAGAGTAGAGAGAGGAGAGAGGAGAGAGTAGAGAGAGGAGAGAGGAGAGATACAGAGAGAGAGTAGAGAGTAGAGAGAGGAGAGAGGAGAGATACAGAGAGAGAGTAGAGAGTAGAGAGAGGAGAGATACAGAGAGAGAGTAGAGAGTAGAGAGAGGAGAGAGGAGAGATACAGAGAGAGAGTAGAGAGTAGAGAGAGGAGAGATACAGAGAGAGAGTAGAGAGTAGAGAGAGGAGAGAGTAGAGAGTAGAGAGGGGAGAGAGGAGAGATACAGAGAGAGAGTAGAGAGTAGAGAGAGGAGAGAGGAGAGATACAGAGAGAGAGTAGAGAGTAGAGAGAGGAGAGATACAGAGAGAGAGTAGAGAGAGGAGAGAGGAGAGATACAGAGAGAGAGTAGATAGTAGAGAGAGGAGAGATACAGAGAGAGAGTAGAGAGTAGAGATGGGAGAGAGGAGAGAGGAGAGATACAGAGAGAGAGTAGAGAGGAGAGAGTAGAGAGAGGAGAGAGGAGAGATACAGAGAGAGAGTAGAGAGTAGAGAGAGGAGAGAGGAGAGATACAGAGAGAGAGTAGAGAGTAGAGAGAGGAGAGATACAGAGAGAGAGTAGAGAGTAGAGAGAGGAGAGAGTAGAGAGTAGAGAGTGGAGAGAGTAGAGAGAGAGAGAGGAGAGAGGAGAGAGGAGAGATACAGAGAGAGAGTAGAGAGTAGAGAGAGGAGAGAGGAGAGATACAGAGAGAGAGTAGAGAGTAGAGAGAGGAGAGATACAGAGAGAGAGTAGAGAGTAGAGAGAGGAGAGAGGAGAGATACAGAGAGAGAGTAGAGAGTAGAGAGTAGAGAGATACAGAGAGAGAGTAGAGAGTAGAGAGAGGAGAGATACAGAGAGAAAGTAGAGAGAGTAGAGAGTTGAATTGAATTGAATTGAATTGAGTAGAGAGATACAGAGAGAAAGTAGAGAGTAGAGAGTAGAGAGATACAGTGAGAAAGTAGAGAGTAGAGAGATACAGAGAGAAAGTAGAGAGTAGAGAGTAGAGAGAGGAGAGATACAGAGAGAAAGTAGAGAGTAGAGAGAGGAGAGATACAGAGAGAAAGTAGAGAGTAGAGAGATACAGAGAGAGAGTAGAGAGTAGAGAGATACAGAGAGATACAGAGAGAAAGTAGAGAGTAGAGAGATACAGAGAGAAAGTAGAGAGTAGAGAGATACAGAGAGAGAGTAGAGAGTAGAGAGATACAGAGAGATACAGAGAGAAAGTAGAGAGTAGAGAGATACAGAGAGAAAGTAGAGAGTAGAGAGAGGGGGGATGTTGAAGCTGTTATCTTGCAGATGCTAACTCCTCCTAAATCAGCCCTAATGATAACCATGGCAACAGAGACACCCCAAGCTGAGACAGGGAGGTGGGGTTTTAGGAAAAACCACATCCTCTGTCTTTCAGTGTAGGTTGGAATTTATTGTCATGAATCTTGCCCTGGAGGCAGCTTTGCAGAGTGATCACCAACTGGCACAGCCACAAAATCAGACGGTAAACCTAGCCCTAACCTTAACCCCCATGCTAACCCTAATGCCTAACCTTAAATTATGACCAAAAAGCAAATTTTTTACTTTTACATTTTTGCCGATTCTGACTTTGCAGCTGTCCCAGCTAGCGGAAATCGCTTAGTCTGCCTCCAGGGCAAGATTCATGACAATTAAGTCAACCTGCTTTTTCAATGGCCAAACACATAACCTCTCCACGTATAGTAGCTAACACAGAGCTCTGTGTACGTGTTACTGTTGTTAGGGGTAGTCTGCTATCAAGGCAGGTCTGTAAATTTGTAATCTAAATGGAATAAGGGGGAGTAGCTTTTTGACAGAAAACCACCGCCTCTCTACCCCCTCCGCTCCGCTCCTTCATCCCTCCATCCCACTCCTCCGGCCTGCCACCTCTCCTGCAGTCAGAGCTGCCCGTCTGACAGTAGATTAAACTAGTGTGTGTGTGTGTGTGTGTGTGTGTGTGTGTGTGTGTGTGTGTGTGTGTGTGTGTGTGTGTGTGTGTGTGTGTGTGTGTGTGTGTGTGTGTGTGTGTGTGTGTGTGTGTGTGTGTGTGTGTGTGTGTGTTTGTATGTTGTAGCGAGTGCACAGCGGGCCTCCCACAGACAGGCACCACACATGGGCTTGGAATGACATTCCCGTGCTGGGACTCTCTCGTATAAAATCATCTCTCCGGGACCCATTCCGCTTCCTCTTCTCTTCTCCCCCCTCCTCTAGCTATGAATAATAGCCATAACCGGGGATAGGGGCCTGCATCTGAGCCCTGTCCCATCCCCGTCCCAGCCCTGTCTCAGCCCTGTCCCATCCCCGTCCCAGCCCCGTCCTGTCTCATCCCTGTCCCATCCCCGTCCCAGCCCCGTCCTGTCTCATCCCTGTCCCAGTCCTGTCTCATCCCTGTCTTATCCCTGTCCCATCCCCGTCCCATCCCCGTCCCAGCCCCGTCCTGTCTCATCCCTGTCCCATCCCCGTCCCAGCCCCGTCCTGTCTCATCCCTGTCCCAGCCCTGTCTCAACCCTGTCTCATCCCTGTCCCATCCCCGTCCCATCCCCGTCCCAGCCCCGTCCTGTCTCATCCCTGTCCCATCCCCGTCACATCCCTGTCCTGTCTCATCCCTGTCCCATCCCCGTCCTATCCCCGTCCCAGCCCCGTCCTGTCTCATCCCTGTCCCATCCCCATCCCCATCCCCGTCCCAGCCCTGTCCCAGCCCCGTCCTGTCTCATCCCTGTCCCATCCCCGTCCCAGCCCCGTCCTGTCTCATCCCTGTCCCATCCCCGTCCCATCCCCGTCCCAGCCCCATCATGTCTCATCCCTGTCCCATCCCCGTCCCATCCCCGTCCCAGCCCCGTCCTGTCTCATCCCCGTCCCATCCCCGTCCCAGCCCCGTCCTGTCTCATCCCCATCCCATCCCGGTCCCAGCCCCGTCCTGTCTCATCCCTGTCCCATCCCCGTCCCAGCCCCGTCCTGTCTCATCCCTGTCCCAGCCCCGTCCCATCCCCGTCCCAGCCCCGTCCTGTCTCATCCCTGTCCCATCCCCGTCCCATCCCCGTCTCATCCCTGTCCCATCCCCGTCCCATCCCCGTCCCAGCCCCATCATGTCTCATCCCTGTCCCATCCCCGTCCCATCCCCGTCCCAGCCCCGTCCCGTCCCATCCCCGTCCCAGCCCCGTCCTGTCTCATCCCCGTCCCATCCCGGTCCCAGCCCCGTCCTGTCTCAACCCTTGTCCCATCCCCGTCCCAGCCCCGTCCTGTCTCATCCCTGTCCCAGCCCCGTCCCATCCCCGTCCCAGCCCCGTCCTGTCTCATCCCTGTCCCATCCCCGTCCCGTCTCATCCCTGTCCGATCCCCGTCCCATCCCCGTCCCAGTCCCGTCCTGTCTCATCCCTGTCCCAGCCCCGTCCTGTTCCATCCCCGTCCCAGTCCCGTCCTGTCTCATCCCTGTCCCAGCCCCGTCCTGTCCCATCCCCGCCCCAGCCCTGTCCTGTCTCATCCCTGTTCCAGCCCTGTCCCAGCCCCTGCCCTGTCCCTCCCTGTCCCATCCCGCCACACGTCGGTTTAGAGCCACTCGGAGGCGGCTGGCGTGACTAATGCCCGCGCCCTGTGTGGCGTAATGATACATTTATCTGAAATGGCACAGGGCCCAGTTCCCCCCGTCCTCATCTCTGACCCGTCGAACAAACACATTCACCAGAGGAGCTGTTAATGCGAGCCACCCATCTGTGCCCACTGCCCCCCTGCCTCCCTCTGTCTCCCTTCATCACCAATTTCCATATTCACTCACCCGAAAAGGAGGAAGTTAGAAAAGGGGGTGGTGCAGAGGGGGGACGTCTTCAAAAACACCCTCTCCACAGTAGAGGGGTAGAATGCATCTTGCTACACGACAGACATAGAGGCTCATGCGTGTCAGTAAGAAATTGGGCATATGACTCAAGGGAGGTACTTTATTGTGCTTATGCTATGTGTGACCGCTGAGCTTCTTGGGATACATAACATGCAGGCTATTACAACTACAATAACTGCCATTACACCCATGAACGCATGTACACACACACAAAAACATTAAATCTGCTCCAGTCACGTCTCTCGTGCTGAGGGAGACAGCTCTGCTGTTTATCTTGACATAAGGCAGAACAATGGCGTGCAGATGGCAGCAGACGGAGCTGGGAGACAGGCGGGCACAGGGGGCAAAGAGGGAGCACATAGGGGCTTTGGTCTAGGCTCCCTCCTGGTAGGACTGTGGATGCAATCCTACTAGGAGACCCTTCCAGACCCTGCACCCTGGATAATGCATGTGTGTGTGTGTGTGTGTGTGTGTGTGTGTGTGTGTGTGTGTGTGTGTGTGTGTGTGTGTGTGTGTGTGTGTGTGTGTGTGTGTGTGTGTGTGTGTGTGTGTGTGTGTGTGCGTGTGCGTGTGTGTATGCATGCGCAAATCCTGGGTCTCTCGTGTAGAATCTGTGAGTGTGTGTACACGGCTACTCCAGCCCCTGCAGACCACTGCACTGGCCAGATAAGACTCTCTGAGTAGGACCGGTCCAGGATCAGCTGTTGTCTGCAGGGGGAGACTACTCCCTGACAGCTCATGATCTCAGACCTGCCAAAGAGAAACACGCACTGGCACATAGTCAGAGGGTAAAAAAGACCTTACCCAGGCATCTTTCAAACGATTGCCTGACTTTTCAGAGTGATGATGCTAGAGGACTAAATTGTCCTGACAAATGACTGCTCTTACTGTAATGTGCAAGGACAGCTCTGACACACTGACACACAGCATAGCACTCAGAAATTCACATCCGGTCTCAGAGCAAAACGTATTATATTTTACTAAAATCAATACCACATTACTTCAAATCAAATCAAAATCAAATCAAATTGTATTGGTCACATGCGCCGAACACAGCAGGTGTAGACTTCACCTTGAAATGCTTACTTAAGAGCACATTCCCAACAATGCAGAGTTAAAAAGTAAGACAAATATTTGCTAAATAAAAAAGGAAATAGTAACTTACTAAGGAAAATCATAATGAGGCTATTAGCAGTTGAAGTCGGAAGTTTACATACACCTTTAAACTCAGTTTAATACATTTAAACTCAGTTTTTCACAATTCCTGACATTTAATCCTAGTAAAGATTCCCTGTCTTAGCTCAGTTAGGATCACCACTCTATTTTAAGAATGTGAAATGTCAGAATAATAGTAGAGAGAATGATTAAGTTCAGCTTTTATTTCTTTCATCACATTCCCAGTGGGTCAGAAGTTTACATACACTCAATTAGTATTTGGAAGTATTGCCTTTAAATTGTTTAACTTGGGTCAAAGGTTTCGGGTAGCCTTCCACAAGCTTCCCACAATAAGTTGGGTGAATTTTGGCCCATTTCTCCTGACAGAGCTGGTGTAACTGAGTCAGGTTTGTAGGCCTCCTTGCTCGATACGCTTTTTCAGTTCTGCCCACAATTTTCTATAGGATTGATATCAGAGCTTTGTGATGGCCACTCCAATACCTTGACTTTGTTGTCCTTAAGCCATTTTGCCACAATTTTGGAAGTATGCTTGGGTCATTGTCCATTCGGAAGACCCATTTGCGGCCAAGCTTTAACTTCCTGACTGATGTTTTGAGATGTTGCTTCAATATATCCACATAATTTTCCATCCTCATGATGCCATCTATTTTGTGAAGTGCACCAGTCCCTCCTGCAGCAAAGCACATCCCCCAACATGATGCTGCCACCCCCATGCTTCACGGTTGGGATGGTGTTCTTCGGCTTGCAAGTCTCCCCCCTTTTCCTCCAAACACAGCGATGGTCATTATGGCCAAACAGTTATATTTTTGTTTCATCAGACTAGAGGACATTTCTCCAAAAAGTATGATCTTTGTCCCCATGTGCAGTTGCAAACCATAGTCTGGATATTTATGGCGGTTTTGGAGCAGTGGCTTCTTCCTTGTTGAGCGGCCTTTCAGTTTATGTCGATATAGGACTTGTTTTACAGTGAATATAGATACTTTTGTACCTGTTTTCTCCACCATCTTCACAAGGTCCTTTGCTGTTGTTCTAGGATTGATTTGCACATTTCCAACCAAAGTACATTCATCTCTAGGAGACAGAACGCGTCTCCTTCCTGAGCGGTATGACGGCTGCGTGGTCCCATGGTGTTTATACTTGCGTACTGTTGTTTGTACAGATGAACATGGTACCTTCAGGCATTTGGAAATTGCTCCCAAGGATGAACCAGACTTGTGGAGGTCTAAAAAAAAAATCGGAGGTGTTGGCTGATTTCTTTATATTTTCCCATGATGTCAAGCAAAGAGGCACTGAGTTTGAAGGTAGACCTTGAAATACATCCACAGGTACACCTCCAATTGACTCAAATTATGTCAATTAGCCTATCCGAAGTTTCTAAAGCCATGACATAATTTTCTGGAATTTTCCAAGCTGTTTAAAGGCACAGTCAACTTAGTGTATGTGAACTTCTGACCCACTGGAATTGTGATACAGTGAGTTGTAAGTGAAATAATCTGTCTGTAAACAATTGTTGGAAAATCCACAAAGTAGATGTCCTAACCGACTTCCCAAAACTATAGTTTGTTGACAAGACATTTGTGGAGTGGTTGAAAAATGAGTTTTGATGACTCCAACCTAAGTGTATGTAAACTTCCGACTTCAACTGAACAAGGAGTACCAGTACCAAGTCAATGTGCAGGTGTACGAGGTAGTTGAGGTAATTGAGGTAATACAGTATTTACATGTGTGTAGGGATAAAAGTGACTAGGCCATCAGGATATATAATAAACAGAGTAGCAGCAGCGTATGAAAGTGTGTCTATATGTGAGTGTGTGTGTGGTGTCAATATGCATGTGTGTGTGTGTGTGTGTTTTGTGTGTGTGAGCGTATCTAGTGTGTATGTATATGTGTGTTGGAGAGTCAGTGTAGTATGTGTGAGTGTGTGGGTAGAGTCTAGTGAGTGTGCATAGAGCCAGCACAAGAGAGTCAGTGCAAAAGCCTTTTCAGGAGCCTTTTGGTCCCCGACTTGGCACTTCAGTAACACTTGCTGTGTGTTAGCAGAGAGAACAGTCTATGACTTGGGTGGCTAGAGTCTTTGACAATTTTTAGGGCCTTCCTGACACCGCCTGGTATAGAGGTCCTGGATGGCAGGGAATTCGGCCCCAGGGGCTGTAATGGGCTGTACACACTACCCTCTGTAGCTCGTTCCGGTCGGATGCCAAGCAGTTTCCATACAAAGCGGTGATGTAGCCAGTCAAGAGGCCTGTCAATGGTGCAGCTGTAGAACTTTTTGAGGATACGACGGCCCATGACAAATATTTTCAGAAGAGGTGTTGTCGTGCCCTCGTCACGACTGTGTTGGTGTGTTTAGACCATGATAGGTCCTTAGTGATGTGGACACCGAGAACTTGAAGCTCTCGACCTGCTCCACTACAGCCCCATCGATGTGAATGGGGGCGTGTTCGGCCATCCGTTTCCTGTAGTCCATGATAAGCTAATTTGTCTTGCCCACGTTGAGGGAGAGGTTGTTGTCCTGGCACCACACTGCCAGGTCTCTGACCTCCTCCCTAAAGACTGTCTCATCGTCATCGATGATCAGGCCTACCGTCATTGTGTCATCGGCAAATTTAATGATGGTGTTGGAGTAGTGCGCGGCCATGCAGTCGTGGGTGAACAGGGAATATAGAAATTGACTGAACACAGACCCCTGAGATGCCCCCTTGTTGAGGGCCTGCGTGGCAGATGTATTGTTGCCCACCCTCAACACCCTGGGGCGACCGTCCGGAAGTACAGGAATCAGTTGCAGAGGGAGGTGTTCAGTCCCAGAGTCCTTAGCTTAGTGATGATCTTGGAGGGCACTATGGTGTTGAATGCTGAGCTGTAGTCAATGAACAGCATTCTCATGTAGGTGTTCCTTTTGTCCAGATGGGAAAGGGCAGTGTGGAGTGCAATAGAGATTGTGTCATCTGTGGATCTGTTGGGGCGGTATTCGAATTGGAGTGGGTCCAGAGTTTCTGGGATGATGGCGTTGATGTGAGCCATGACCAGCCTTTCAAAGCTACAAATGTGAGCGCTACGGGGCTGTAGTCATTTAGACAGGTTACCTTGGCGTTATTGGACACATGGACTATGGTGGTTTGCTTGAAACATGTAGGTATAACAGACTGGGTCAGGGAGAGGTTGATAATGTCAGTGAAGACACTTGCCAGGTGGTCAGCATGCTCTGAGTACGCATCCTGGTAATCCATTTGTAACCTTTCTCACATCGGCTACAGAGAGTGTTATCATACAGTCATCCATAACAGCTGGTGCTGTCACACATGGTTGAGTGTTGCTAGCCTTGAAGCGAATATAGAAGGCATTTAACTCGGCTGGTAGGCTCATGTCACATGGCAGCTCTCGGCTGGATTTCCCTTTGTAATCTGTGATAGTTAGCAAGCCCTGCCACATCGGATGAGCACCAAAGCCAGTGTAGTAGGATTCGATCTTAGTCCTGTATTGATGCTTTGCCTGTTTGATGGTTTGTCAGAGGGCGTAACTGGATTTCTTATAAGCGCCCGGATTAGTGTCCCGCTCCTTGAAAGCGGAAGCTTTAGCCTTTACCTCAGTGCAGATGTTGCCTGTAGTCCATGGCATCTGGTTGCGATATGTACAGTATCGGTCAAAAGGTTGGACACACCTACTCATGCCAGGGTTTTTCTTCATTTTTACTATTTTCTACATATTACAGTAGAATAATAGTGAAGACATCAAAACTATGAAATAACACATATGTAGTGTTATCATGTAGTAACCAAAAAAGTGTTAAACAAATCAAAATATATTTTATATTTTAGATCCTTCAAAGTAGCCATCATTACTTTAAGACATGAAGGTCAGTCAATCCAGAAAATTGCAAGAACTTTAAAAGTTTCTTCAAGTGCAGTTGCAAAAACCATCAAACGCTATGATGAAACTGGCTCTCATGAGGACCGCCACAGGAAAAGAAGACTCAGAGTTACCTCTGCTGCAGAGGATAAGTTCATTGGAGTTAACTGCACCTCAGATTGCAGCCCAAATAAATGCTTCATAGAGTTCAAGTAAGAGACACATCTCAACATCAACTGTTCAGAGGAGACTGTGTGAATCAGGGCTTCATGGTGGAATTGCTGCAAAGAAACCGCTATTAAAGGACACCAATAAGAAGAAGAGACTTGCTTGGGCCAAGAAACACCTGAGATTTTTGATTCCAACTGCCGTGTCTTTGTGAGACGCAGAGTAGGTGAACGGATGATCTCCGCATGTGTGGTTCCTACCATGAAGCATGGAGGAGGAGGTGTGATGGTGTGGGGGTGCTTTGCTGGTGACACTGTCAGTGATTTATTTAGAATTCAAGGCACACTTAACAAGCATGGCTACCACAGCATTCTGCAGCGATACGACATCCCATCTGGTTTGCACTTAGTGGGACTATCATTTGTTTTTCAACAGGACAATGACCCAAAACACACCTCCAGGCTGTGTAAGGGATATTTGACCAAGGAGAGTGATGGAGTGCTGCATCAGATGACCTGTCCTCCACAATCACCCGACCTCAACCAAATTGAGATGGTTTGGGATAAGTTGGACCGCAGAGTGAAGGAAAAGCAGCCAACAGGTGCTCAACATATGTGGGAACTCTTTCAAGACTGTTGGAAAAGCATTCCTCATGAAGCTAGTTGAGAGAATTCCTAGAATGTGAAAAGCTGTCATCATCGCAAAGGGTGGCTACTTTGAAGGATCTAAAATATTAAATCTATTTTGATTTGTTTAACCCTTCTTTTGTTACTACATGATTCCATATGTGTTATTTCATAGTTTTGATGCCTTCGCTATTCTACAATGTGGAAAATAGTGAAAATAAAGAAAAACCCTTGAATGAGTTGGTGTGTCCAAACTTCTGACTGGGACTGTACCTACGGTCACTGTGGGTACGACATCGTCAATGCACTTATTAATGAAGCAGATGACTGATGTGGTATACTCCTCAACGCCATTCCAGTCTGTTCCAGCAAAACAGTCCTGTAGTTTGGCATCTGCTTCATTGGACCACTTCCGTATTGTGCGCATCACTGGTACTTCCTGTTCGACTTTTTGCTTCTAAGCAGAAATAAGGAGGACAGAGTTATGTTCAGATTTGCCAAATGGAGGGTGAGGGAGAGAGGTTACGTTACATTAGGCTACCACTGTAATAGAGGTTGTATAATATAATATGCACAGTATAGTATCCTTCGTCTTGATCGCATTTTACCTGTTTGGTATGATATATTACATTCATCTGCTTTAGGATGATATCCTACGTTAGGTTAGGGGTTAAGGTTAGGGTTAAGATTTGTGTTAAGGTTAGGTTTAGGAGTAAGGTTAAGGTTAGAGTTAGGATTAGGGGAAGGGTTAGCTAACATGTTAAGTAGCTAAAAAGTAGTAAGTAGTTAGAATTCTAAATTTTTCAATGATGTGATTTGAACACACAACCTCTGTGTTGCTAGACGTTCACGTTATACGCCCTACCAACCACCCTCCTTTTGTTTTCGCCTGAAGTAAACTAGTGTCCAAACACATTTGAGTGTCCCTGATTTAGTAAAATATTATATGTTTTAAAATATTAAAATATAATACTACCTGCACCAAACTTTAAATTGTATTTCCAGGCACTAGCATTTCGCCCCATCCTAAAATTGGTTTAGACATTATTATTTTGCCCCCTGCCTAAGTATAGAGAGAAATATGGTGTCTCCTATTGCCCTGGAAGAGGTGTTCACTAATGTATCCCTTAAACAATGTAAACTATGCTTTAGTGCTATTATTGCGCACACAATTTCTATTTGGCACAAAATTGTAAAACAATGTAACTGGGAATCAAAATGGCCCATACTCCAATATATCACAATAATTGCTTGCAATCTGGAGTGTGGCCTTTTGCATCCCCCCTATGGGCCAGATGTGGAATCCGTACCCTTACAGATATCACGGACATAATGGTTTGAGAACATTCCAAGATTTGAAAGATAGATACACATTACCAGGCATCTCCTTTTTTCTATATTTACAATTTAAGTCAGCTTGAGTCCCTTGGGAAACCCAACTACCAAACCATTCAATGAATAAATAAATTATCAAAGTTCCTGAAAGGACTCATCTCTATAATATATAAACAACTTTTGAAAGCTTATATTCTGAGCTAGCCATTACAAAAGTTTGGCCCACAGATCTAATTGCAATTGAACAACCCTTTAACTGGAACTGAACATGGAAAAATATGACCTTGGCATCCCGTAATCCCAACCATCAATTTATACATTTTAAGTGTGTTCACAGACTGTATTTAACACCAAGGAGACGTTTTACGATGAAATTGGACCCAACTCCTAACTGTTCTCTTTTCTCTGTGTTTCCCAGCCAAAACAGTTTGGAACTGTTTGTGAATATATGACAACATTTTGTGAAGTTTTTGTTCGTTTTGGTCTTCGGCAAAGGTTTTTTTGGTTGTTCGTGCACACTGCATTTTTCTCGAGGCAAGCTGAAGTCAGTAGCTGAAGTCTACAACCCTTCATCAGTGATTTGGCTCCCGAGTGGCGCAGCGGTCTAAGACACTGCATCTCAGTGTAAAAGGCAGCACTACAGTCCCTGGTTCAAATCCAGGCTGTGTCACATCTGGCTGTGATGGGGAGCCCTATAGGGTGGAGCACAACTTCCCCAGTGTCATCCAGGTTTGGCTGGGGTAGGCTGTCATTGTAAATAAGAATTTGTTCTTAACTGACTTGCTAAGTTAAAGAAAATTGTCACAGAGCTCTGTGTAGGATGGGGTAAAATGCTAGTGTCTGGAAATACAATTTAAAGTTTGTTATGGATAGTATTATATTTTAATATCTTGAAACATACTATATTTTACTAAATCTGGGACACTCAAATTAGTATGATATGTTACAGTAGGGATTCTTCAATGACTACTTTTGTTTCAAAGTAGATTTGTTTAAGACTATCAAGAATCACTCTGTGTGACCCTGATTTAGCCCACTGCAGAAAAATATTAAATGCTTCTGGGGAAAGGTTACAAAATGAATTTAGAATTTATATATTGAATGATTTCCATCTATTATGTTACATAATGAATATCTCAATCAATCAGAGATGATTATTCCTGGCAGGCAGAACCACCTCACTCTTTCCCATTTAACCAGGGGATACAGCTACTGTTAGAAGTTATACCATTAGAATTATCAACAGTGAGAATAAATGGTGCTAGTCAAGGAACAATTGAGGCCTGGACAAATATACCTGACTCTGTAAAGAACAATTTCAACTAAAGCCCCACACATACAAACCAATTATACACAGTGGTGTAGTGGAGGATATACGCTGTATACCGACTTATTTTTCAGTGGGAATTGTCTATACTCACTTCTTAATCACCACTGATACATACAGTGCATTCTGAAAGTATTCAGACAACTTGACATTTTCCACATTTTGTTACGTTACAGTCTTATTCTAAAATGGATGAAATAGTTTCCCCCCCCTCATCAATCTACGCACAATAACCCATAATGACAAAGCAAAAACGTTTTTTGTTTTTTTTTGTGTGCAAATTTATAAAAACTTAAACCGGGAATATCACATTTACATAAGTATTCAGACCCTTTACTTAGCACTTTGTTTAATCACCTTTGGCAGTGATTACAGCCTTGAATCTTCTTGGGTATGACGCTACAAGCTTGGCACACATGTATTTAGCGAGTTTCTCTGTCAGGTTGGATGGGGAGTGTTGCTGCACAGCTATTTTCAGGTCTCTCCAGAGATGTTCGATCGGGATCAAGTCCGGGCTCTGGCTGGGCAACTCAAGGACATTCAGAGACTTGTCCCGAAGCCACTCCTGCGTTGTCTTGGCTGTGTGCTTAGGGTCGTTGTCCTGTTGGAAGGTGAATCTTCACCCCCAGTCTAAGGTCCTGAGCGCTCTGGAGCAGGTTTTCATCAAGGATCTCTCTGTACTTTGCTCCGTTCATCTTTGCCTTTATCCTGACTAGTCTCCCAGTCCCTGCCGCTGAAAAACATCCCCACAGCATGATGCTGCCACAAACATGCTTCACTGTAGGGATGGTGCCAGGTTTCCTCCAGACGTGACACTTGGCATTCAGGCCAAAGAGTTCAATCTTGGATTCATCAGACCAGAGAATTTTCTTTCTCATGGACTGAGAGTCCTTTAGGTGCCTTTTTGGCAAACTCCAAGCGGACTGTCATGTGCCTTTTACTGAGGAGTGGCTTCCATCTGGCCACTCTACCATAAAGGCCTAATTGGTGGAGTGCTGCAGAGATGGTTGTCCTTCTGGAAGGTTCTCCCATCTCCACAGAGGAACTCTAGAGCTCTGTCAGAGTGATCACCGTGTTCTTGGTCACCTCCCTGACCAAGGCCCCGATTGCTCAGTTTGGCCGGGTGGCCAGCTCTAGGAAGAGTCTTGGTGATTCCAATGTTTTGGTACATTTCCCCAGATCTGTGCCTCGACACAATCCTGTCTCGGAGCTCTACGGACAATTCCTTAGACCTCATGGCTTGTTTTTTTCTCTGACATGCACTGTCATCTGTGGGACGTTATATAGACAGGTATGTGCCATGCCAAATCATGTCCAATCAATTGAATTAACCACAGGTGGACTCCAAACAAGTTGTAGAAGCTTCTCAAGGATGATCAATGGAAACAAGATGCACCTGAGCTGAATTTCGAGTCTCATAGCAAGGTCTGAATACTTACGTAAATAAGGTATTTCTGTTTTTTATTTTTAATACATTTGCAAACATTTCTAAAAAACTGTTTTCACTTTGTCATTATGGGGTATTGTGTGTAGATTGATAATAAAACATTATTTTATCAATTTTAGAATAAGGCTCTAACGTAACAAAATGTGGAAAAAGCCAAGGGGTCTGAATACTTTCCGAAGGCACTTAAACAAATCAAAACATATTTTTTAAACACTTTTGCTGCTGCTCCAGTTTCAACTGTTCTGCCTGTGGCTATGGAACCCTGACCTGTTCACTGTGATTACTATTATTTGACCATGCTGGTCATTTATGAACATTTGAACATCTTGGCCATGTTCTGTTATAATCTCCACCCGGCACAGCCAGAAGAGGACTGGCCACCCCTCATAGCCTGGTTCCTCTCTAGGTTTCTTCCTAGGTTTTGGCCTTTCTAGGGAGTTTTTCCAAGCCACCGTGCTTCTACATCTGCATTGCTTGCTGTTTGGGGTTTTAGGCTGGGTTTCTGTACCGCACTTTGATATATCAGCTGATGGAAGAAGGGCTATATAAATACATTTGATTTGATTTGATTTTTTGGCTACTACACGATTCCATATGTGTTTTTTCATAGTTCTGATGTCTTCACTATTATTCTACAATGTAGAAAATAATAAATATAAAGAAAAACCCATGAGTGAGTAGGTGTGTCCAAACTTTTGTCTGGTACTATATAATATGTTTTGCTCTGAGACCAGGCTGGGATTCACTGAGGCAAATCATAGATCAGGATACATTCGATATCTGCCTATGACATACTATAGGGCTCATTGTACAGTATTTGGATACAATATTGAGACACAGGACTGTGTCTATATCTTCAGTTTCTCACCAGAGGTATATTCACTAACCAAATGGAAGCAGATGGCCATAATAGGGAGGGACCAATCTGAACTTGTACAATAAGAGATGCTCATTTTCGTTGCCAAGAAACATTTTCTGTTGCAAACCATTTTGCTACGGTGTGCACTAATGAATACACACATGTTTTTGAGCGGTATTAGCATGGTATTAAGTTGTCAAAATGCAGCTGAGTTTGTTGTTTTAAGCATCAAAGTGGATATTAACAAGTCACATGAATATTTAACAAGTGATGCAGCAAAAAAAACTCAAAATAAAGTTCAGCATAGGAGATTAGCGAATGTTCCTGTTTTTCCAGAGACTGTGACTCAAGAGCTAAGTACTGCAGGATAAATGGAGCTGGGAGATTTGTTGTCTTCCCTGCCCTAAATGCCTCATCATTTGCCTCTACTAAAAGTCCAGCTCCAGTATTTATAGTGAGATAAAATGAATGGAATCAATCCCCTCGTCCCTAAGCTGTGAGGACCTGCCAACAGTCCCAGCCCTATAGGGATGATGGAAGTGTGTGTGTGTGTACCTAAGCCATCCTCCATAAACTGCAACCCTCCAAAGGGTAGTGCTACCAATAACCGTTTTAATCAGATGAACCCTTTTTTAAAAACAAGGGTACTTTGTAAGGCAAAGGGTTCTACCTAGAACCTTTAACATCTTAAGAACTGTTTTTGCAAGAAAGGGTTCTTTGATGATTCTTTGGAAGGCAAGAAGGGTTCTACATAGAGCCATATATAATATTTCCCAGCATGCTCTATTGCAGGGAGATTTTCAGAATTGTTTGTTTTCACTGTAATATCTGTTTTTGCATGTAATTGATTGGTTGATGCATTTAACGCGACACAAAGATAAATAACATACCGTTTTCTAAACTAATCCAATCTGTTAGTAATTGGATTTATTGCACCCGTTTGAGGTAGTCTCAGTATTCAATCTTCCCTACCCTGGCAGTCATTCTGAATGCAGGTTGCGGGTGATTAACAAATGCACTTGTTGGATATCCTAACTCTGGTTGGATTCCAATAGGAATTCCAATAAATTTTACTTGACATCACTTTGCAAGCCAGCATAATTCGACTTGCAGAACTGAAGTGGCCTGTTAACCAGGAGATTCCTAACACCACGTTGTTAGGGTAGAACTAAGCCCGCAAATAAAGGCCTTATGATATATGTAATTTTAAAGGCTGATAAGGCTGGTGGAACCTTTCATAGATAAAAGGGTTCTCGGTAGAACTCTTCATAGAGTGTTCTAGGTAGAACCATATACAAAGGGTTCTTTCAAGAACCCTACATAGAGAGTTCTAGATAAGACATTTCTCCATAAACTGCAAAGGGTTCTGCCCAGCCCCAAAAAGGGTTCCCCCATTGGGACAAACCGAAGAACCCTGTATGCTTCTACTTACCATAGCCCAGAGAGAGCAGGATGGCCGTCAGCAGAACCTGCAGTCCACAGACAGGGACCACCTCACCCAACATCCTGGACCTGAGCGAGAGAGAGAGATCTTTAGAATTATAATCACTCAAGTTGCCGATATGTTTGCATGTACACTCTCTTTCTCCTTCCCTTAACGTTCCAGCTAGAGTGGAGACAGGAGGAGACAGCTGAGAGGTGGACAGGAGGAGACAGCTGAGAGGTGGACAGGAGGAGACAGCTGAGAGGTGGACAGGAGGAGACAGCTGAGAGGTGGACAGGAGTCATAGCCATTAGAATCCCATCACAGACAGACCCTTCTAGTGACAAATCAGACAGGAGTGATTTCTGTGGTTTGAAATCACCTGCTGGCCCTACATCAGGGGAGGGCACTGATAATGTTGCCGACTTTACAATCTCCCTACAATCAAAGACTGATTTCTGCCTAGAACAGCCCAGTCAGTAGGTCTACAATACAGTCTGATTAACAATCAGGTGGATAATATATTTGTATTGAAGAATGTGTTATTATTTGGCAACCCATCAGCTTCCTCTGATTCCTATACCAAAATAAAGAATGTTTTCACTCTTCTACATCAAAACAGCTGAGCAACACAACACAACAAGCAAACACAACATGATTGAAGCCTATGTTCTCATGGCAATTGTTACACATGGCATATTTGACTTTTTCACTAAGCACACACAAAATCAAAGATGCAGGAATTATTGGATCTAGTGAGGGTGGAGGCAGCTGGTATGTGAGAGAGAGCCTAGTGTTTATATTAGTTTATTGGAAAATGCAGCTTTTCTGTGTCATTGGGAAGATGAAAAACAGCCTCACGGGTTGACACCTTACATTTGGAAATATAATGCTACAGAACGTGTCATCCTTGCCACATTAGATTGCTTATTTTCTTTCAATAATTGTTTTTCTTTCACTAATCTTCCAATAAGAATACAAACAAATGTCTGTCCAGCTTTCTCCATTGAAGCTTATGTCAAATGTAAGTGATTTGCTTATTTTTTTGAATTGATAAAAGTACAGACTCAGAGCTTCAAAATGGTATATCGTACGTTGTAGTTGGAGGAAACATAGGAAGGAGCGTTATGCTGGGAAAGTTGATAAACTTGTTATCCTACTTAAAAGACAAGTAGTGGAAAATACCCGTTCGAAAGATTTTTATGAAAGTTTCACACTGACTAGAGAACTCTTGTTTGTTTATGCCCATTCAGCATCGTTTGCACAATCTTAAGCCTTAGCCCCACCCCACCCACACATGTAAACGCATGTGAGTCAGCACGGCATTGTCCTCCAGAAAGTAGGTCTCTCCATAAACCCAGCTATTACAGAAGCAATGTTTTTGAGAGCTGTAGCAACACTGTTGCAGTTGTCCATAGCTGTATCTCTCCAAAAATCTGAGCTATATAAATCTATATACTGACCAGGGAGGAGCCCATTCAGTTATAGACAGACCAATCAGGACTCATCTCTCAGCATGTCCAACTGTTCCATTATCTCAACCAATCATGACTACCCAGGAAATATGTTGTCTTTCTCTATATAGCTCAGTGCTTGCTCCTTGGCTCAACAAGGCTGATGATTAAACATGTGTATTCATATTTACTGATCCAATACAAGTTTGTAATTAAGCCACATGAAAGTTCACATGTTCAAGAAGGCATTGCAGACAAAAAAATAAACATTCCCCAATGGCCCTACTGTGAAGTAGGAACCAGCAGCAGACTCTGTAACTCGTCACATTTCTTAATGAAGAAAAGTGAGGTCCTAATCTCAATAGAAGAATAGAAGAATCATGAAAACCCTGTGAAAAATATGCCTTAAATTCAATTCGAATCAAATCAAATGTTATTTGTCACACATTTGTCACGCCAAATACAACAGGTGAAATGCTTACTTAACCAACAATGCAGTTCAAGAAATAGAGTTAAGAAAATATTTACTAAATAAAATAAAGGTTTTTATTTTTTAAATAACACCAGAAAATGACATAACAATAACGAGGCTATATACAGGGGGTACCTGTACCGAGTCAATGTGCGGGGGTACCGGTTAGTCAAGGTAATTTGTAAAATGACTATGCATAGATAATAAACAGTGAGCAGCAGCAGTGTAAAAACAAAGGGGGGGGGGGGGGGGGGGGTCAATGTAAATAGTCTGGGTGGCCATTTGATGAATTGTTCAGCAGTCTTAAGGCTTGGGGGTAGAGCCTTTGGTCCTAGATTTGGCGCTCCGGTAGCCCTTGCCATGCGGTAGCAGAGAGAACAGCCTATGACTTTGGTGACTGGAGTCTTTGACAATTTTTTGGGCCTTCCTCTAACACTGCCTAGTATATAGGACCTGGATGGCAGGAAGCTTGGCCCCAGTGATGTACTGGACCGTACGCACTACCCTCTGTAGCGCAGTTGCCATACCAGGCGGTGATGCAACCGGTCAGGATGCTCTTGATGGTGCAGTTGTAGAACTTTTTGAGGATCTGGGGATCCGCACCAAATCTTTTCAGTCTCCTTCGGGGCAAAAGGTGTTGTTGTGCCCTCTTCACAACTGTCTTGGTGTGTTTGGACCATGATAGTTTGTTGGTGATGTGGACACCAAGGAACTTGAAACTCTCGACCTGCTCCACTTCAGCCCCATCGATGTTAATTGGGGGCCTGCTCGGCCCTCCTTTTCCTATATTCCACGATCAGCTCCTTCGTCTTGCTCACACTGAGGAAGAGGTTGTTGTCCTGGCACCACACTGCCAGGTCTGACCTCCTCCCTATAGGCTGTCTCATTGCTGTCGGTGATCAGGCTCACTGTTGAATACAACTTTACTAATCCCCCCAGGGATACCATTGTCAGAGCACAAGCACACATTTACATCAATTCTCCACATTTTACAGCATAAAGAGATAACCAACAAGCTTTACAACCAGGTACAGTATGTGTTTGCCCGGCCCAACTAAACTAAACACTGACCTGTCTGTTGTTAAAGTATGATAAAGGGTTAACACCTGTCCAGTCCAGATAGTAGGGTCCAGTGTGTGTTGAGTGTAAACTAAATTCCAGTGAGATGTCAGTCCCTGGATGGAGGACAGAGAAACCCTGTGTATAAATAATGGATGTGGCAGCTCTGGAGATACGACGTCCAGCCCGGCGCGGCGGCCAAGGGGCGAAATCCGAGGCGAGGGTACCAGAGATGGGACACAGATAGCTGGTGTCCATTACAGCCACGCTATAAGCTCAGACTGTCTCAAAGGCAATCAAGGACAAACACAAACAGCCCAGCCAGGCTATTATCTATGGGAGGAATATAGATGGGACCATTTAGGCATGCTTTATCCCTCCTAAATATTACAGGAACAACAGAACAATGCTTGAATGCTGCCCAAATGATGATGTGATATCATGCTAGAGGCAGGACTTTTTTTTCCCGATCACGTGACCTGACCAGGGAAAAGGCTCTAGTAATAGCTTCCGGCCTTGTCACAGCCTGATCTGTTTCACCTGTCCTCGTTATTGTCTCCACCCCCTCCAGGTGTCGCTTGTTTTCCCCAGTGTATTTATCTCTGTGTTTTCTGTCTCTCTGTGCCAGTTCGTCTTGTTTTCCCCAGTGTATTTATCTCTGTGTTTCCTGTCTCTCTGTGCCAGTTCGTCTTGTATGTCCAAGCCTACCAGCGGTTTTTCCTGTTTTCCTGCTTTGCCTTTTTTGCCATTTTCTAGTCCTCCCGGTTTTGACCCTTCCCTGTTCTGGACTCTGACCCGCCTACCTGACCATTCTGCCTGCCCTGACCTCGAGCCTGCCTGCCACTCTGTACCTCCTGGACTCTGTACCCGCCTACCTGACCATTCTGCCTGCCCTGACCTCGAGCCTGCCTGCCACTCTGTACCTCCTGGACTCTGTACCCGCCTACCTGACCATTCTGCCTGCCCTGACCTCGAGCCTGCCTGCCACTCTGTACCTCCTGGACTCTGACCCGCCTACCTGACCATTCTGCCTGCCCTGACCTCGAGCCTGCCTGCCACTCTGTACCTCCTGGACTCTGACCCGCCTACCTGACCATTCTGCCTGCCCTGACCTCGAGCCTGCCTGCCACTCTGTACCTCCTGGACTCTGACCCGCCTACCTGACCATTCTGCCTGCCCTGACCTCGAGCCTGCCTGCCACTCTGTACCTCCTGGACTCTGACCCGCCTACCTGACCATTCTGCCTGCCCTGACCTCGAGCCTGCCTGCCACTCTGTACCTCCTGGACTCTGACCCGCCTACCTGACCATTCTGCCTGCCCTGACCTCGAGCCTGCCTGCCACTCTGTACCTCCTGGACTCTGACCCGCCTACCTGACCATTCTGCCTGCCCTGACCTCGAGCCTGCCTGCCACTCTGTACCTCCTGGACTCTGACCCGCCTACCTGACCATTCTGCCTGCCCTGACCTCGAGCCTGCCTGCCACTCTGTACCTCCTGGACTCTGACCCGCCTACCTGACCATTCTGCCTGCCCTGACCTCGAGCCTGCCTGCCACTCTGTACCTCCTGGACTCTGATCTGGTTATGACCTTTTGCCTATCCATGACCATTCTCTTGCATATTCCCTTTGGATTTATTAAACATCTTAAACTCCAACCACCTGCCTCCTGTGTCTGCATTTGGGTCTCGCCTAGTGTCATGATAGGCCTACAGTATTTCCTGGTTAGGAAAATTCAGAGCCCTAATTATTAGGCTCCTTAGTACCATGCTAGGGGTACTAAGAAAGCCTTCTATTCATGTGTGTTTTATAGGGCAAAGTCACATTGTTATGTTGGCTCTGACCTTGCCACATCAATACAAACAAAGCCTTTTGGTGGCCCTAAGATTTGGTTGGGGGGGGGGGGTCCCCCACCTCAAGGGCAAAACATTTTAGTGGCCCACCTCTTGACGATGGCGGAGATAAACATTTTAGTTTAAAAGTTAATCTCCTGCAATTCTACACATTTTGCCATTGGGCAGAGACAAACACTTGCAGTTTTACAGCTCATTTCCTGCAATTCTACCCATTTCGGCATGACTTATGCCATGTTAATATGATTTCTGAGAGTGACTAATGAAATCAATGGAGGCCCCCTGGAGGTCAGGGCCCCTGGGCATGTGCCCTGGTTTCCCATTAGGTATTCGGCCATGATAACTACAAGTTTAGATCGCTGACTTTTTAGCTGACATGGCTTATTGAGTGAATGTCAGTGACTGACATACAAGAGATACACTGTTGATGCACAACCAAATGTAGAAATTACACCTTGGGTATTCTACTTTTCAAACCCCGAATTAGTCTCTCATTTTTTATGTTGCTTATGCCCAGGGCAGGTCCTCCTTGCCACTATCTTGAGCCATTTTCTTTGCATCTCCAGCAGGTGATCTCTCTCTCTCTCTCTTTCTCTCTCTCTCTCTCAGCACTTATTCTTCTTGTCTTCGACCTCTATGCTGCCAGCATGACTCAGGTGTATCTCTTAATTGTATTTTCTTGTTGGAGCCATACTGTTCTACCGTACCTCTGTGAGCAGGGGACAGCCGCCAAGCTGTGTGTCCTTTCAAATACCAACTCTCTCTGCTCAGCTGGCTCACCGGACTGAACGTCACCTCTACGCCAACATAAACCTGCTCCTGTATGGACATCTGCATACATTTCTCAGTCAGTCACAACACACATGTGCGCACACACACAGACGCACGCGCGCACACCCATACAGAAACCTGTACACACAGCCACACATACAGTGCATTTGGAAAGTATTCAGACCCCTTGACTTTTTCCACATTTTGTTATGTTATAGCCTTATTCTAAAATTGATTCAATACATTTTTCCCTCATCAATCTACACACAATACCCGATAATGACAAAGCGATAACAGGTGTTTAGACATTTTTGCAAATGTATTAAAAATAAAAAACAAAATACCTTATTTACATAAGTATTCATATCCTTTGCCATGATACTCGAAATTGAGCTCAGGTGCATCCTGTTTCCGTTGATCATCCTTGAGATGTTTCTACAACTTCATTGGAGTCCATCTCTGGAGAGTCCTGAAAATAGCTGTGCATCGATATTCCCCATCCAACATGACAGAAGAATGAGAGAAACTCCCCAAATACAGGTGTGCCAAGCTTGTAGCATAATACCAACAAAGACTCATGGCTGCAATCCATGCCAAAGGTGCTTCAATAAAGTACTGAGTAAAGGGTCTGAATACTTATTTACATGTGATATTTCAGCTTTTATATTTATACACTTGCAAAGATTTCTAAAAACCTGTTTTTGATTTGTCATTATGGGGTATTGTGTCTAGATTGATGAAGGGGGAAAAAACTATTTAATACATTTTAGAATAAGGCTGTAACTTCACAAAATGTGGAAAAAGTCAAAGAATCAGAATACTTTCCGAATGCACTGTAGCCAGAAAGTCTATATACAGTGCCATACATTTACATTTGAGTCATTTAGCAGAAGGTCTTATCCAAAGCGACCTACAGGAGCAATTAGGGTTAAGTGCCTTGCTCAAGGGCACATAGACAGATTTCACCTAATCGACTCAGGGATTCGAACCAGTTACTGGACCAACACTCTTAAGCGCTACCGCTACCTGCCACTAGGCTACCTACCGCTATCGCTACCGCTACCTGCCGCTAGGCTACCTACCACTACCTGCCCCTACCGCTACCTGCCACTAGGCTACCTATCGCTATCGCTACCGCTACCTACCACTAGGCTACATACCGCTATCGCTACCGCTACCTGCCACTAGGCTACCTGCCGCTAGGCTACCTGCCCCTACCGCTACCTGCCGCCAGGCTACCTGCCGCTAGGCTACCTACCACTACCACTACCACAATCATAACCCGTTTCAGATTAGACATACTGTAATTACAGTCTTAGCGTTGCTACTAACATTATTGGTCACATACACATGGTTAGCAGATGTTATTGCGAGTGTAGCGAAATGCTTGAGACCAGAACAGGTGTGTACTGTCCTGTACCACCCACTGAGACAGTGTCCCATACTGAGAAGACTCAGGGAAGTCACTGGGAGCCTCACTAGATCTTCACACTGTCTCCACTGCTTCACCCCAGCTGGTTGGAAGCTCTGCTCAGCCTGACTGTTCTCTCCATGCTGTCCCACCCAGACGGCAGGGAGAGAGGGAAGGGGGGAGGGAAGGGGGGAGGGAAGGAGGCTTCCATATGCTGTTACGATCAGGCAGGAGTTCATGCTGTCCCTCTATGGAGCCTCTTTCTATCCTTCTCTCTGTCAACTTTCTTCCCTTTTTCCACAAGTTCTCTATCATTCGTTCTGTCTACCCTATTTCTTCCCTTCCTCCCTCCTTTCTATCCCCCCATGGATTCTCCCTGTCTATCTGCTCCATCCATCCTTTCTATCCCTCCATGGAGTCTCCCTCTCTCTGTCTGCTCCATCAATCCTTTCTATCCCTCCATGTAGGCTCCCTCTCTCTGTCTGCTCCATCAATCCTTTCTATCCCTCCATGGAGTCTCCCTCTCTCTGTCTGCTCCATCCCTCCTTTCTATCCCTCCATGGAGTCTCCCTCTCTCTGTCTGCTCCATCCCTCCTTTCTATCCCTCCATGGAGTCTCCCTCTCTCTGTCTGCTCCATCCCTCCTTTCTATCCCTCCATGGAGTCTCCCTCTCTCTGTCTGCTCCATCCCTTCTTTCTATCCCTCCATGTAGTCGCCCTCTCTATGTCTGCTCCATCCCTTCTTTCTATCCCCCCATGTAGTCGCCCTCTCTCTGTCTGCTCCATCCCTTCTTTCTATCCCTCCATGTAGTCGCCCTCTCTCTGTCTGCTCCATCCCTTCTTTCTATCCCTCCATGTAGTCGCCCTCTCTCTGTCTGCTCCATCCCTTCTTTCTATCCCTCCATGTAGTCGCCCTCTCTCTGTCTGCTCCATCCCTTCTTTCTATCCCCCCATGTAGTCGCCCTCTCTCTGTCTGCTCCATCCCTTCTTTCTATCCCTCCATGTAGTCGCCCTCTCTCTGTCTGCTTCTTCTCCTTTCATCCGTGCCATCGTGCATTATGAACCAGGCTCATGAATCACTCACTCCCCTGTCACTCCATCAGCTCACACTGTCATTGTCCCTGCAGCAGTCAGTCATTCAGTCACACACCCACACACAAACACACATGGATGCACGGACGCAGGCACCCACTCACACACAGACCAACGCACGCATGCACACACACACAATGCCATTTTCATTTGGGACTCAGACCCATCAACAGCTATGTAGGTGACAAATTAGAAATTAGGTGACAAAATACACTACCGTTCAAAAGTTTGGCGTAACGTAGAAATGCCCTTGTTTTTAAAAGAAAAGCACTTTTTTGTCCATTAAAATCACATCAAATTGATCAGAAATACAGTGTAGACATTGTTAATCTTGTAAATGACTATTGCAGCTGGAAATGGCAGATGTTTAATGGAATATCTACATAGGCGTACATAGTCCCATCATCAGCAACCATCACTCCTGTGTTCCAATGGCACGTTGTGTTAGCTAATCCAAGGTTATCATTTTAAAAGGCTAATTGATCATGAGAAAACCGTTTTGCAATTATATTAGCACAGCTGAAAACTGTTTTTCTGGTTAAAGAAGCAATAAAACTGACCTTCTTTAGACTAGTTGAGTATCTGGAGCATCAGCTTTTGTGGGTTTGATTACAGGTTCAAAATGGCCAGAAACAAAGAACTTTCTTCTGAAACTTGTCAGTCTATTCTTGTTCTGAGAAATGAAGGCTATTCCATGCGAGAAACTGAAGATCTCGTACAAAGTTGTATACTTTTGTGGGTTTGATTACAGTGAACCCGCAAACACCAGTCTCAACGTCAACAGTGAAGAGGCGACTCCGGGATGTTGGCCTTCTAGGCAGAGTTGCAAAGAAAAAGCCATATCTCAGACTTGCCAATAAAAAGAAAAGATTATGATGGGCAAAAGAACACAGACACTGGACAGAGGAACTCTGCCTAGAAGGCCAGCATCCCGGAGTCGCCTCTTCACTGTTGACGTTGAGACTGGTGTTTGCGGTTCCTATTTAATGAAGCTGCCAGTTGAGGACTTGTGAGGCGTCTGTTTCTCAAACTAGACACTAATGTACTTGTTCCCTTTGCTCAGTTGTGCACCGGGGACTCCCACTCCTCTTTCTATTCTGGCGCTGTTCTGTGAAGGGAGTAGTACACAGCGTTGTACGAGATCTTCAGTTCTTGGCAATTTCTCACATGGAATAGCCTTAATTTCTCAGAACAAGAAAAGACTGACGAGTTTCAGAGGAAAGTTCTATGTTTCTGGCCATTTGAGCCTGTAATCGAACCCACAAATGCTGATGCTCCAGATACTCAACTAGTCTAAAGAAGGCCAGTTTTATTGCTTCTTTAATCAGAACAACAGTTTAAGCTGTTCTAACATAATTGCAAAAGGGTTTTCTCATGATCAATTAGCCTTTTAAAATGATAAACTTGGATTAGCTAACACAATGTGCCATTGGAACACAGGAGTGATGGTTGCTGATAATTGGCCTCTGTACGCCTATGTAGATATTCCATTAAAAATCATCTGTTTCCAGCTACAATAGTCATTTACAACATTAACAATGTCTACACTGTATTTCTGATCAATTTGATGTCATTTTAACGGACAAAAAAAAATGCTTTTCTTTAAAAAACAAGGACATTTCTAAGTGACCCCAAACTTTTGAACGGTAGTGTACATTTGCAGGAACCATATTGCTGAACTTCCATATTGTATAGTAAATGTTCTCTTTATTATACTATATTTGCAGGACAAGGTTGGCCTTTAATGGGCTGCTTCTCCCTCCTCAATTGGTTGTGTTTTCCCTTGGTGAGTTTTTGTTTTGATGCATAATGATAAAAGCATCCAGATGAAAACAATGCTGAGACCGCAGAGCTAAAAGCTAACTTATAAAACCTGAATGAGGAGAGAACACAACAGCTCTCCAACAGGAACGAAGGAGATCATGCGTTTTCTGGGGCACAACAAACACAATGTCTGTCTGTGGTGCAGTACATTCAGATGTGTCTGTGGTGGAGTACATTCAGATGTCTCTCTGTGGTGCAGTACATTCAGATGTGTCTGTAGTGCAGTAGATTCAGATGTGTCTGTGGTGCAGTACATTCAGATGTGTCTGTGGTGCAGTATATTCAGATGTCTCTCTGTGGTGCAGTACATTCAGATGTGTCTGTGGTGCAGTACATTCAGATGTGTCTGTGGTGCAGTACATTCAGATGTGTCTGTGGTGCAGTACATTCAGATGTCTCTCTGTGGTGCAATACATTCAGATGTGTCTGTGGTGCAGTACATTCAGATGTGTCTGTGGTGCAGTACATTCAGATGTGTCTGTGGTGCAGTACATTCAGATGTGTCTGTGGTGCAGTACATTCAGATGTCTCTCTGTGGTGCAGTACATTCAGATGTGTCTGTGGTGCAGTACATTCAGATGTGTCTGTGGTGCAGTACATTCAGATGTGTCTGTGGTGCAGTACATTCAGATGTCTCTCTGTGGTGCAGTACATTCAGATGTGTCTGTGGTGCAGTACATTCAGATGTCTCTCTGTGGTGCAGTACATTCAGATGTGTCTGTGGTGCAGTACATTCAGATGTCTCTCTGTGGTGCAGTACATTCAGATGTGTCTGTGGTGCAGTACATTCAGATGTGTCTGTGGTGGAGTACATTCAGATGTGTCTGTGGTGCAGTACATTCAGATGTGTCTGTGGTGGAGTACATTCAGATGTCTCTCTGTGGTGCAGTACATTCAGATGTCGGTCTGTGGTGACATACATTCAGATGGCCCATTGGCATGCCATTTGGTTGAGCACTCTAACTCTAGCTAGCTAGCATCCATGCTAGCATCCACGCTAAAATCTATGCTAGCATCCAGCGCTCTGACTACCTAGCTAGCATCCACACAAATGCCAAGCCGGAGTGGATGAGTGCAACTTGAATCTTAAGCAGCCATACATTTTCCCAATGTGGCGCCTGGCCTGTGTGTGTACTATATGAGAGCCCGTAGCTGGCCTGTATGTGTACTATATGAGAGCCCGTAGCTGGCCTGTATGTGTATTATATGAGAGCCCGTAGCTGGCCTGTATGTGTACTATATGAGAGCCCGTAGCTGGCCTGTATGTAAACTATATGAGAGCCCGTAGCTGGCCTGTATGTGTACTATATGAGAGCCCGTAGCTGGCCTGTATGTGTACTATATGAGAGCCCGTAGCTGGCCTGTATGTGTACTATATGTGAGCCCGTAGCTGGCCTGTGTGTGTACTATATGAGAGCCCATAGCTGGCTGGTATGTGTACTATATGAGAGCCCGTAGCTGGCCTGTATGTGTGCTATATGAGTGCCCGTAGCTGGCCTGTGTGTGTACTATATGAGAGCCCGTAACTGGCCTGTATGTGTACTATATGAGAGCCCGTAGCTGGCCTGTATGTGTTCTATATGAGAGCCCGTAGCTGGCCTGTATGTGTACTATATGAGAGCCCGTAGCAGGCCTGTATGTGAACTATATGAGAGCCCGTAGCTGGCCTGTATGTGTACTATATGAGAGCCCGTAGCTGGCCTGTATGTGTACTATATGAGAGCCCGTAGCTGGCCTGTATGTGTACTATATGAGAGCCCGTAGCTGGCCTGTATGTGTACTATATGAGAACCCGTAGCTGGCCTGTATGTGTACTATATGAGAGCCCGTAGCTGGCCTGTATGTGTACTATATGAGAGCCCGTAGCTGGCCTGTATGTGTACTATATGAGAGCCCGTAGCTGGCCTGTATGTGTTCTATATGAGCGCCCGTAGCTGGCCTGTATGTGTACTATATGAGAGCCCGTAGCTGGCCTGTATGTGTACTATATGAGAACCCGTAGCTGGCCTGTATGTGTGCTATATGAGAGCCCGTAGCTGGCCTGTATGTGTACTATATGAGAGCCCGTAGCTGGCCTGTATGTGTACTATATGAGAGCCCGTAGCTGGCCTGTATGTGTACTATATGAGAGCCCGTAGCTGGCCTGTATGTGTACTATATGAGAGCCCGTAGCTGGCCTGTATGTGTACTATATGAGAGCCCGTAGCTGGCCTGTATGTGTACTATATGAGAGCCCGTAGCTGGCCTGTATGTGTTCTATATGAGCGCCCGTAGCTGGCCTGTATGTGTACTATATGAGAGCCCGTAGCTGGCCTGTATGTGTACTATATGAGAGCCCGTAGCTGGCCTGTATGTGTGCTATATGAGAGCCCGTAGCTGGCCTGTATGTGTACTATATGAGAGCCCGTAGCTGGCCTGTATGTGTACTATATGAGATCCCGTAGCTGGCCTGTATGTGTACTATATGAGAGCCCGTAGCTGGCCTGTATGTGTACTATATGAGAGCCCGTAGCTGACCTGTATGTGTACTATATGAGAGCCCGTAGCTGGCCTGTATGTGTACTATATGAGAGCCCGTAGCTGGCCTGTATGTGTACTATATGAGAGCCCGTAGCTGGCCTGTATGTGTACTATATGAGAGCCCATAGCTGGCCTGTATGTGTACTATATGAGAGCCCGTAGCTGGCCTGTATGTGTACTATATGAGAGCCCATAGCTGGCCTGTGGGTCCCACTCCACCAGTCTGGCTCTGCATCATCATCGCAGCCTACCATCTGCTCTCACACACGGGCATACAAAAACACACATGCATAAATTAAAGCACACGCACATCCCACCATGATTGAGGCTGAAGGCTCAGTTCATAAAAGGAGATTATTGGCGTTTCAACAGCGTTGAATGATAATGAAGTCAATGCCAACCTGCTGTATGGGCATGTGAATGTCGGCGTGTGTGTGGATGCATGTGCATGCGTGTGTTCTTTGTGTGTGAGTGTGTTTTATGTATGGCTGTGTGTGCGGGAGCCTATTTGTCCCTGTGAGTGTTTGCATGAGTGTTTCTCAGTGAACATGCAGTAGTGTGCCCTTGTTCCCTATATGAGTGAGGGATTGTTTATGCTGACATGAAAAGATGCAATTATGCAGGAGATGGGCTATTCATGGGACGAAAGGATGGAGGGAGGTAGGGAGGGAGGAGGAGGCTGTGTGCCACATTAAACTCCTGAAAGGCCCTGTCAATTACACTGGAGTGCTCCTCACGGGCCCTCTCTCTCTCTCTCTCTCGCCGATTGCATCTAATGCGCCTGGATGTGACCAGGGCAGCAGGGAATGCAGAGTGTGTTTATTTCCCCTGCATACAAGTGTGTATTTATACTGTATGTTTTTCCTCTCTCCTGATGATGCTACCCAACAACACAAAAAGTTGGATGTATTCTCGCATCATGGCCAAGCGCTGGGCCGTGAAAGAGACAAGAGGGAAAGTATTGGAGAGGATTTCTCCATGCAGACCCGAGCCTGCCCAGGACTGTGTGAAAGCATATTACTTCCATCTCAAGAAACAGTGTCTCCCTTTGCCCTCTCTCTCCTATTCAGATGAGCAACCTACCAATGAAATGAGCCTGGCTGGCAGTCAGGGCTTGGCTGGAGGTGGAATATCTCTCCTCTTTAAGATGAAAATAACATATTGCTCCAATTTGGCATCCAACAGGAGTGGCGTGGTCCTGATTTTAAACGAGGGAAAGAGAGAGAGAGAGGGAGGGGGGGGGGGGGGGGAGAGAGATAAAAAGGGGAAAGAGTGATCGACGCTCGGTGGCTGTAAAGCCACTTTAAAATGTGGCAAATGTTTAACTTGATCTTGAGCACATCAAGGTCTCCTTGCCTGCTGTCTACAAGAGGAATGTAAATTTGGGCTGAAAGTAAAGTATATTGAACATTTTTCAGCGCAGCGTCGGACACAAGCAGGCTGTGACTGACAGGGCTTCTTCAGGGAAAGCCTTGCGGTTAAGTGCACTGGGCCAGTAACCGAAAGGTCGCTGGTTCAAATCCTAAGCCGACTAGGTAAAACATCTGCCGATGTGCCCTTGAGCAAGGCACTTAACCCTAGTTGCTCTGGATAAGAGCGTCTGCTAAATTACTGAAATGTTTACATTTTAAATTTAAATAAATGTGTGTCCTGTTCTGTCTGCTGTTGCCTTACCTAACCAACCCATCACTGTAACCTTGGTGTTAGATCAATACTTGACAATCCCAGAGGATGAGGAGGAGGAGGAGGAAGAGGAGGGGCAGTGGTTAGCTATGGCATGCTGAGCCCAAGTAGCCTCTGAAGCAATGGCAAGGCTGGCGCAGCGACCATACACACACACACAGATCCTCCTTCCCCAACCCCCAACCTTTGCAGCAATGGCAGTCACAGAAACTCCATTCATCCAAAGAGTAGGGATAAAACACCATCCCTCTGACAGTGACTGAGCCTAAACCCTCCCCAAACTCCCTGAGGCATTCACACCTGCAGGGAGCTGTCACAGACAGTGTCACCCCCAGTGTCTTACCCATGGGTTTAACAGAGCGGGCCCAGGACCCTGGACCTTGTTTAGGGAATCATCCCCCACCACAACACACGTCTCAGACGCAGCGCACCGCAACCCCCGTGCAGAGACCATGTCATCACTTCATTATTGGCCGAGGTCTGGGGAGAGTAGGGAGGCCATATTTCACATACAGTAACACTCTCTGGATTACTCTCTCTCTCTCCCCCCCCCCCTCTCTCTCTCTCTCCTTTCTTCTCTCTCTCTCATCCACCATCCCTATATCTCTCACTCTTTCTTTCTCTCTCTCTCTCTCTCTCTCCTTTCTGCTCTCTCTCTCATCCACCATCCCTATATCTCTCACTCTTTCTCTCTCTCTCTCTCTCTCTCTCTCTCTCTCTCTCTCTCTCTCTCTCTCTCTCTCTCTCTCCTTTCCTCTCTCTTTCATCCACCATCCCTATCTCACTCTCCCGCTCTCTCCCCTTCTCTGTCTCATCCACCATTCCCCTCTCTCCTTTCCTTTCTCTCTCTCTCATACGACCTTCTCTCTTTCTCTCTCATCCACCATTCCCCCTCTCTCTCTCTTTCTCTCTCTTCCTCCATCCCTCTCTACCAGCAGTCACAGTAAACAGGGACACAGGCAGGCAGCAGGCAGACAGGCAGCAGGCAGGCAGACGGGATAATTCCAGTGGCTTCTGACTGCCGGCTGTTAATCAAAGTTACTACGGGCTACAGGCCGCTGAATCACGTTTCAGTAACATGCGCTCCAATATGCTGCTGAGAAACTCTTACATATCAACATCAGAGGATTATCAGAGGATTGTGGTCCCAACTTCCCAAGTAAACCCCACTCTAAGACACACACCCCCACCACACACACACACACACACACACACACACACACACACACACACACTCAAATCAGTAGAGTCACAGTCAATTGAAGACGCCAACCCACCAGACCTGTTTTTTTTATTTAAATACTTATTTTCTGTGTATTTGAGTATTTTACTATAAATAGCACACTATTTGAAAGTATTTTCTAAATGTATTTCCAAATAAATAATTTCAAATACCAAACAGACCTGGTTCAAATGCATGGGAGTATGTAAGTAGTTCCATAAATACAGTGTATTTGAGTACTTTCAAATCTGAAAGTGTATTTCCAAATACAGTCCAATATTCAACTACTTGTGTTTTCAAATGAAAAATATCCAAATACTTACTTCCAAATTACTTTGAAATGAGTTAAAATACCCTAAATAGTATTTCAACCAAGGTCTGGTTGCCACACATACAGAACGGATAATATGTCATCACCCAGGAATCCTCAGTCAGAAACACAGCCCATGTCTCCCCTGTGTGAACTAGATAACTTTGATATCTGTGAGTTATTAGGAGCAACAATGAACAATTAGCTCCAGTACACCATCCCTCAGCACTGCTCAGCACTCCCCACAATGTGAAAGGGAGGTTAATTAAATAACGATAGGAGCTGTCTGTCTGCTGTTTAGGAAGCTCTCTAATCCATTCCCTGAGTTGAACACACACACACAAGCAGGAGAGAGAATGTGGGGAGTCGCTTGGAGAGAGTTTGTGGAGGAGCCTCTCCTAGTCCATCACGGTGCTGTGGTGTGTGGGTGTGTGTGTGGGTCGGTGTGTGTGTGTGTGTGTGTGTGTGTGTGTGTGTGTGTGTGTGTGTGTGTGTGTGTGTGTGTGTGTGTGTGTGTGTGTGTGTGTGTGTGTGTGTGTGTGTGTGTGTGTGTGTGTGTGTGTGTGTGCGCGCTGTTGGTTTGTGCCCGTAGCAGTGTTTTAATGAGGCTTAACTCTCCCACTGTGGGAGTCAGGGGATCTACTTTCTTACCTTGTCTCCACAGCTGAAGGCAGCTTTTGTTTTAATCATGCCATAAATTACAATACCGTCTGAGATGATTCAAGAATGGTGACAAATGGATGCAGGGACTATGGAAAGTAAGTTGGTAGGGGGTTAGGGGTTGTCAATAGAGCTTAGCTGGACGTTCCAGGCTTCACACAGGCGCTTACAGGCACACACTCACACATATCGCTGCGTCCCCAACTAAACACACACACAAACACACACACACATACACCCAAACCGCATGGGGGGAGATCTGCCCACTGTTATGGGGGCAATCACAGCACCTGAGACATATAGAGGAACCCTGTGTCCCCACCACACACACAAACACACACCCTCTCAATCCACACACACCCAAAGCCCATCAGAGCCAGAGGGACGTAGACAGACAGAGACAGCCAGATGGGCAGGCTGCCTGGACTAGCTACTGAGGCCCCCTGACAGTCATACAAACACAATAATGATCCAGTCAGATAAGACCACATGTGTCCTGTCCTCAGCAGCACATAAGAGCTTGACTGACAAGTGCTAAACGGTCTGCATGGAGCAGGTGCACTTTGCCTCTAATGATTTAATGAACACAATGTCCCATCAACTCAAAGCCAATGTGAAGATTTTGGCAGATATTTCAATCAATTACTCTGTTACATACAACAAAATGTCAATCCAAGTTAATGTATGTGTTATATTTAATTCATCAGTGAAATATATATATATATTTTTCTGAGTTGAATTCATTCTCCATTGACTGGGAAATAAGGACAATAAGATCCAGAGAGATGGTGGTAAGGAAATAAGAAATCAATATGGAGAGGTGAGAATGGAAAGATAGACCAGAGAGAGAGAGAATCTTAACAAAGGCGGAACCATAAAGAAGGGATTGTGGGAATGAAGCCGTGAAGGAGAGAGAAGAGAATGTAGAGGATATGGTAGAGGGAGTGAGACTTCCAGTCTTCAAGTCAGACGTGAGCGAAATGACACATCAAACAGAGACACGCTCACAATAGTTGAGATGAGCTTTGGAAGAGAAATGTGACAGATAGACAGAGAAGAGAAAGAGGGAGAGTGATAAAGAAAGAGAGTGAGAATTGGGGAGAGGCGAAGAGAGGATCAAAGAGAGATAGATAGATAGATAGATAGAGAGAGAGAGAGAGGTGGGTCACGATCAGATGAGCTCCTGCATTTTTCAGCATTTTCTTTAAAAAAGATAGATTTAGAGTTAGATAAACTTGGATTTTTTGTCAGGAACCCATACAGGATGCTACCCTCTACAACATAACCTTCACTTCAAATCAAAACTCAAAACCTACAACCTGATTTTGGACGGATTTACGGAATCACCTGGAAGGTTCACATCTACCAAGGATTAATTATTATATTCAGCAAATCCTCTGGAAAACAACAGAAACCTGAGAACACCACCCAACCTGGAACTGAGTGAGTAATGTTTAGTCTGAAACTATATTTGATTTCCAAAAGCCAAGAAGAAAAATACATGACACTACTTTATAAGGACTGAATAGTAATATAATTCTGCCAAGCTTGATACAGCTTCAACTAGCACTTAAGTGTCAAGTGAGAGGTGTCAAAGCCCATTAGCCCAACAATGGCAGGAGAGTCGAATAGTCTACCCCAACCAAATGGAGAGGCCTTAGAAGCTCCCTCCTGCTGTTCAGAGGTAATTAAAATACAGTACCCTGTGCATGTAAAAAATGACAAGACAAGAAAAGATCACAAAATGAAGCTCCTTATGGAAAATCAAGAGACACTTTTTGCTGACTATTACAAAAATGGGAACATCAGCAACCTTATCTTCCACACAAACCATCCCCTGGCATGGCACAGTGCTATATTAGCACACTACCCCTCTGTTAAGAGAGGGGGGGGTTAACGAGGGGTGGAAACTCAGGATTCTTGACAATGAGGACGAGGAGTCAGCTAATATAAATCTCTATAAGTCTGGAACAGTATTGGTACAGGGCAACCACAAACAGTTTCAGCTGGACTTTCACCTAATCAAAGAATTAGCCCAGCAGGAGAAGCTCTCCCTTGATAAAGATACCCCCACCCCAAGTGGGTCAGACCAAACCTCTTCACCATATAACCCCACAGACGAGCAACCCTCAGCAGACAGTCAACCTCCCAGTACAGAGTACTTCTCCCTCATTGAAATGAAGGATAAATTCACCCAGCTGGAGGTAAGGCAGGTGGAGCTGGAACAGCAGGTGATCACACTCCAGTCAGCACAGACCCAGACAACAGTCCAGCACAACAACACCCCCTTAACCAGACCTGGAGAGCTGGAGGTGGAGAAAGACATATCTGCACTATGGACAGTGGTGAGACAACATCAACAGGAGAAAGAGCAGGAGCAGGAGAAGAACAGAGCACTAGAGGAGAGGATCAGACTACAGGAGGAGAGGGAGAGGGGGATGGAGGAGAGGATCAGACTACAGGAGGAGAGGGAGAAGGGGACGGAGGAGAGGATCAGACTACAGGAGGAGAGGGAGAAGGGGATGGAGGAGAGGATCAGACTGCTGGAGGAGAGGTTGAGGGGGATGGCATGTGACAGAGAACAACCCACTAGGGAGGTGGCCATCCCCACAGAGACGCCAGCAGAACAGCCCACCTCAGCACCCGACAAAAGTCTCGACACCACAGCAGAACAGTCCACACCAGACCCTGACCATAGAAACGACATCACAACAGAACAGACAAAAGAAAAACCCCAAGCCCAGCAGCTCTCACCCCCTCTGAGCACCCCCCCTGTCAGCCACCCTGATAGCCCTCCTGACAACCCCCCACACCCACTGAGGACAAACACAAGACACAGATTGTCCTTCTTATGGACTCAAATGGGAAATATATAGAAGAAAAAAAACTTTTTCCCAAACACAGTGTGTCTAAACTCTGGTGTCCAAACACCCAGCGCGCCCTAGACCTTCTGTCTGAGGACAAACTAGGCTCACCTAGCCACATAATAATACACACAGGCACAAACGACCTGAGAGCACAGCAGGAAAGGGTGGCCACAGCACTGAAGGGAGTGATTGAAAAAGCTTCTTCTACTTTCCCCAACGCACAAGTGGTCATCTCCACCCTGCTACCACGAAAAGACTTCCACCCTGCTACAATACAGCGGGTAAACGCAAGCATTTCCCGTGACTGTGCCTCAAAACCAAATGTTTTTCTGGCCCACCACTCCACCCTGGACTTGAACAGCCTCTATGACCAGGTCCACCTCTACAAGGCAGCAGTGCCCACCTTTGCCCGGACTCTAAAGGACATCGCTCTCAAACGAAGCCCCAACACTTCACACAGGAGCAACAGATCAATAGACACCCCACCCAGACCAGCGAGACACCCTCCAAGACCTCCAGGACCCCCCCCTGGACCTACACACCCCCCCCACATCAACCATGCCCACACCCAATTTAGGCCCCCTCAGATCAGACCCATGCCACTCCTGCCCACCCCATGCACCCCACCCCCGCAAAGAGGGCATCAACATGGAAGTCACACATACGCCCAGGTAGTGAGCGGGCAAACAGGCCCAACCCCCACTCTTACACTCGCCCAAGCCAACGGCATGTACCAGATGCTCAGCAGGCTCTGCTCACACTTACTGGCCTGAGGCCAAACCCCGACCAACAACATTGGACACTTTATGGAACAAAAAGCCTTCACTATATCATCCTGGAATATCCAAGGTCTGAGGTCATCTGCCTTTGGCCTAAAGAGCAGGAACCCGGACTTCACCAAAGAAATCGGTAATGCAGACATTGTCATCCTGCAAGAAACATGGTATAGAGGAGACGGACCCACTGGTTGCCCTCTAGGTTACAGAGAGCTGGTAGTCCCATCCACCAAACTACCAGGTGTGAAACAGGGAAGGGACTCAGGGGGAATGCTAATTTGGTATAGAGCAGACCTAACTCACTCCATTAAATTAATCAAAACAGGAACATTTTACATTTGGCTAGAAATTCAAAAGGAAATTATCTTAACAGAGAAAAATGTCCTCCTGTGTGCTACCTATATCCCCCCACTAGAATCCCCATACTTTAATGAAGACAGCTTCTCCATCCTGGAGGGGGAAATCAATCATTTCCAGGCCCAGGGACATGTATTAGTCTGTGGCGACCTAAATGCCAGAACTGGACAGGAACCTGACACCCTCAGCACACAGGGGGACAAACACCTACCTGGAGGTGACAGCATTCCCTCCCCCATATGCCCACCTAGGCACAACTATGACAACATAACCAACAAAAACGGGTCACAACTCCTGCAGCTCTGTCGCACGCTGGGTATGTACATAGTCAATGGTAGGCTTCGAGGGGACTCCTATGGTAGGTACACCTATAGCTCATCTCTTGGCAGTAGCACTGTAGACTACTTTATCACTGACCTCAACCCAGAGTCTCTCAGAGCGTTCACAGTCAGCCCACTGACACCCCTATCAGACCACAGCAAAATCACAGTCTACTTGAACAGAGCAATACTCAATCATGAGGCATCAAAGCCAAAGGAACTGAGTAACATTAAGAAATGCTATAGATGGAAGGAATGCAGTTTGGAAACCTACCAAAAAACAATTAGGCAACAGCAAATTCAATCCCTTTTAGACAACTTCCTGGGTAAAATGTTCCACTGCAATAGTGAAGGTGTAAACTTGGCAGTAGAAAATCTTAACAGTATTTTTGACCTCTCAGCTTCCCTATCAAATCTAAAAATCTCAAATAGAAAACCGAAGAAAATGAACAACAATGACAAATGGTTTGATAAAGAATGCAAAAATCTAAGAAATAAATTGAGAAACCTGTCCAACCAAAAACATAGAGACCCGGAAAACCTGAGTCTACGCCTTCACTATGGTGAATCACTAAAACAATACAGAAATACACTACGGAAAAAGAAGGAACAGCACGTCAGAAATCAGCTCAATGTAATTGAAGAATCCATAGACTCTAACCAATTCTGGGAAAATTGGAAAACACTAAACAAACAACAACACGAAGAATTATCTATCCAAAATGGAGATGTATGGGTAAACCACTTCTCCAATCTTTTTGGCTCTATAACAAAGAATAAAGAGCAAAAACATATACATGATCAAATACAAATCCTAGAATCAACTATTAAAGACTACCAGAACCCACTGGATTCTCCAATTACCTTGAATGAGTTACAGGACAAAATAAAAACCCTCCAACCCAAAAAGGCCTGTGGTGTTGATGGTATCCTTAATGAAATGATCAAATATACAGACAACAAATTCCAATTGGCTATATTAAAACTCTTTAACATCGTCCTTAGCTCTGGCATCTTCCCCAATATTTGGAACCAAGGACTGATCACCCCAATCCACAAAAGTGGAGACAAATTTGACCCCAATAACTACCGTGGAATATGCGTCAACAGTAACCTTGGGAAAATACTCTGCATTATCATTAACAGCAGACTCGTACATTTCCTCAATGAAAACAATGTACTGAGCAAATGTCAAATTGGCTTTTTACCAAATTACCGTACAACAGACCATGTATTCACCCTACACACCCTAATTGACAACCAAACAAACCAAAACAAAGGCAAAGTCTTCTCATGCTTTGTTGATTTCAAAAAAGCCTTCGACTCAATTTGGCATGAGGGTCTGCTATACAAATTGATGGAAAGTGGTGTTGGGGGTAAAACATACGACATTATAAAATCCATGTACACAAACAACAAGTGTGCGGTTAAAATTGGCAAAAGACACACACATTTCTTCTCACAGGGTCGTGGGGTGAGACAGGGATGCAGCTTAAGCCCCACCCTCTTCAACATATATATCAATGAATTGGCGCGAGCATTAGAACAGTCTGCAGCACCCGGTCTCACCCTACTAGAATCCGAAGTCAAATGTCTACTGTTTGCTGATGATCTGGTGCTTCTGTCACCAACCAAGGAGGGCCTACAACAGCACCTAGATCTTCTGCACAGATTCTGTCAGACCTGGGCCCTGACAGTAAATCTCAGTAAGACCAAAATAATGGTGTTCCAAAAAAGGTCCAGTCGCCAGGACCACAAATTCCATCTAGACACCGTTGCCCTAGAGCACACAAAAAACTATACATACCTCGGCCTAAACATCAGCACCACAGGTAGCTTCCACAGAGCTGTGAACGATCTGAGAGACAAGGCAAGAAGGGCATTCTATGCCATCAAAAGGAACATAAATTTCAACATACCAATTAGGATCTGGCTAAAAATACTTGAATCAGTCATAGAGCCCATTGCCCTTTATGGTTGTGAGGTCTGGGGTCCGCTCACCAACCAAGATTTCACAAAATGGGACAAACACCAAATTGAGACTCTGCATGCAGAATTCTGCAAAAATATCCTCCGTGTACAACGTAGAACACCAAATAATGCATGCAGAGCAGAATTAGGCCGATACCCACTAAATATCAAAATCCAGAAAAGAGCCGTTAAATTCTACAACCACCTAAAAGGAAGCGATTCCCAAACCTTCCATAACAAAGCCATCACCTACAGAGAGATGAACCTGGAGAAGAGTCCCCTAAGCAAGCTGGTCCTAGGGCTCTGTTCACAAACACAAACACACCCCACAGAGCCCCAGGACAACAGCACAATTAGACCCAACCAAATCATGAGAAAACAAAAAGATAATTACTTGACACATTGGAAAGAATTAACAAAAAAACAGAGCAAACTAGAATGCTATTTGGCCCTAAACAGAGAGTACACAGTGGCAGAATACCTGACCACTGTGACTGACCCAAACTTAAGGAAAGCTTTGACTATGTACAGACTCAGTGAGCATAGCCTTGCTATTGAGAAAGGCCGCCGTAGGCAGACATGGCTCTCAAGAGAAGACAGGCTATGTGCTCACTGCCCACAAAATGAGGTGGAAACTGAGCTGCACTTCCTAACCTCCTGCCCAATGTATGACCATATTAGAGAGACATATTTCCCTCAGATTACACAGATCCACAAAGAATTTGAAAACAAATCCAATTTTGATAAACTCCCATATCTACTGGGTGAAATTCCACAGTGTGCCATCACAGCAGCAAGATTTGTGACCTGTTGCCACAAGAAAAGGGCAACCAGTGAAGAACAAACACCATTGTAAATACAACCCATATTTATGCTTATTTATTTTAACTTGTGTGCTTTAACCATTTGTACATTGTTACAACACTGTATATATATAATATGACATTTGTAATGTCTTTCTTGTTTTGAAACTTCTGTATGTGTAATGTTTACTGTTAATTTGTATTGTTTATTTCACTTTTGTGTATTATCTACCTCACTTGCTTTGGCAATGTTAACACATGTTTCCCATGCCAATAAAGCCCCTTGAATTGAATTGATATGCTGAGTTGAAAAGAGTGTGAAAGTTAGAAATGTAGCGAAAGAAAGTGTGTGTGTGTGTGTATGTGTGTGTGTGTGTGTGTGTGTGTGTGTGTGTGTGTGTGTGTGTGTGTGTGTGTGTGTGTGTGTGTGTGTGTGTGTGTGTGTGTGTGTGTGTGTGTGTGTGTGTGTGTGTGTGTGTGTGTGTGTGTGTGTGAGAGAGAGAGAGAGAGAGAGAGAACGTGAGAGGGAGAAAGGAAGTTGAAAAGAGAGTGTGAAAGTTAGAAATGTAGCAAAAGAGAGAGAGAGTGTGTGTGTGAGGGAGGGAGACACAAAAACACAGGAAGTCAAACTCTTTCACCTGAGGTACAGTACAGTACTGAGAGTCACTAAGAAAAGCATGTGTGAGCTCAGCCTGGGTGGTTGTTTTAAAGTGTGTCTGCTTATTAAATAATCACACTTAGACCAGCTAATGAGTCATGAAAGCCTGCAGATGTTTCTGGATCCTGTTAGAAGGAGAGAGGTGACAGGGGTAGATGAGTGTTGTTTGGGAGGTGTCAGAGGAGAGAAGGAGAGAGGTAAGGAAAGAGTGAAAGAACTAGAGGGGGAAAGAAATGTGTGAGAGACAGATAATGAGAGAGAGTGGGAGAGGAGAGAGCAGGAGGGAGGGAGATTAAGAGAGAAGGTGAGGGAGGATGAGTTACAGAAAGAGAGAAAAATAACAAAGAGAGAGAGAAAGAGACTGTAGAGAAAATGACAAAGAAAGAGAAACACTGGGAGTGCAATGTAAAGGTTTTGGCTCGGTGATGGTCTCTCTGTTGTCTGTAATAGATACAGAATGAGATCCCCCGGCCATATTGATTCAGAGGCACAGACTCGTTTGGAAAATAAGAATGGATGGCTTCTCCTTTAGGTCAGGGTTCATTTATTTATTTATCTGCCAGGCAGAGAGGGACATCTCCCAACTTTCAAATGTTGAGGTCAGAAAAATAATTTCACAGAGAAAGCTACAGGTAGATTTAGCCTTTTAAAGATGCACTCCGCCATTTCCTGGTTGCTAAAATTCTAAAAGTTTGCCTAATTTCAGTTTATGTGACAAAACAAGCAAGTGCAGTGTAGAGAATCATTGTACCATCTAAACCGCTGTGAAATATTTTTTCCATAACCAAATATATTGTATTTTCAGCTATTTGAAGCTGGTGGACTAAACCGAAAGTAAAAGACGCAGAAACTAAACTTAAACACGGGAAGCATAGAAATAGATCGACCACTTCTTACAATTGATTTCAATGAGAATGACAGATCTATAACTCACATTTCTATGTGAATTTGGTCGGGTCGTCCCAAAAGTGACATATTGCAGCTTTAAGTGAGTGTGGGAAAGGATGATAGGTATGGGTAATGTTAACTGCAAAAGGACCGAGATTCAAAATACCTGCTGATTCACAACATATTTTTCATGAAGTTCTCCCTCTGCTGTTGTTCTGTGGTTAGTTATGTGCAATAAGCATACACTAAGCCACCAGAGCAATCGAATAAAAAGCATTTGGGTTATAAAATCGGCAACTGGTATTTCTCTATCAACCATGTGAATGTTCAATGTACTCTTTTTGACAGTCTGATTGCTCATAGTAATTCCTTAGTATCATTAACACCATCAATGTCCATAGTATCATTCTGACGAAAGGGAGACATTGAATGTGGCAAACAAAGCCATAGAATCAACAGGGATTTCTGCCATATTTTTTTCTGCTCTCTTTCTCTCCCAGAGTAATGCTCCAGATATCACAGTACAGTATTACCCATCCTTTCTCCCTCGTCCCTCTTTCCTTCCCTCGCTCTCTCCTCCCTCCTTTACCACCCCCATCTTGTAAGCTACACAGGCTCCCGGGTAATTGCATTTCAACAGACAGTTCAAACGATGGCATGAAATAATTAGTGACAAAACTGATGCAATCTCCGGCATGTTGATCATCTAGCCAGCCCTGCTGTGGCCTCAGGGAGAGGTACTGTAGGTGCTGGTGGGATAAAGTGGATCCTCTATAGGTTCATACTGAACACAAACCTGGTACACTACACACTACACGGTTACTATATTCTATGGCGATGCAGGGAGGTGCATGGTAGATGATAGTCCAGTCTGTGGTAAATGTATACTGTATAGGCTGCACACATGATGCATGCACACCACACAGACACACTCGACAGGATAACTAGCCTAAATGATATGGATCTGCATTGATTCTGCAGCTCTGTTTGCACCTGGACGAATGAACAGAGGCAGCACATCTTCCTGACTCTGACGTAGAACACTTTGAGCAGCGGCGCCCAGGCATGTTTCTACCAGTAATTGGCACGCTTAAATGATCTGACTACTACTGTCTGTACCACACAGACCCATGATGGAGGCAAAGTGTCATAGGATCTGGCTGACTGACTGATGCTCATCTGGAAACCATTGCTCTGCTGTGCCGAAGCTACTCTGACAGCTCTTAAAGTTTCACTGATGTTCCTACCATAGCCAGGTGTTCAAATGGGAAGATTTTGGTGGGCATACTTGATGTTAACATGGAATGGAATTGTGTACCTGCAATTAATATTCTGCGTCCTTACATGCATTTGGAAAGTATTCAGACCCCTTGACTTTTTCCACATTTTGTTATGTTACAACCTTATTCTAAAATTGAGTAAATTGTTTGTTTTCCTCATCAATCTACACACAATACCCCATAAGGACAAAGCAAAAACAGATTTTTAGACCTCCCTGACCAAGGCCCCTCTCCCCTGTTTGCTCAGTTTGGCCAGGAGGCCAGCTCTAGGAAGAATCTTGGTTGTTCCAAACTTCTTCCATTTATGAATGATGGAGGCCACTGTGTTCTTGGGGACCTTCAATGCTGCAGACATTTTTTGGTACCCTTCCCCAGATCTGTCTCGGAGCTCTACGTACAATTCCTTCAACCTCATGGCTTGGTTTTTGCTCTGACATGCACTGTCAACTGTGGGACCTTATATAGACAGGTGTATGCCTTTCCAAATCATGTTCAATCAATTGAATTTACCACAGGTGAACTCCAATCAAGTTATAGAAACATCTCAAGGATGATCAATGGAAACAGGATGCACCTGAGCTCAATTTCGAGTCTCACAGCAAAGGACATGAATACTTATGTAAATAAGGTATTTAAAAAAATAATAATTACATACATTTGCAAAAATGTCTAAAAACCTGTTAGCGCTTTGTTCTTATGAGGTATTGTGTGTAGATTGATGAGGAAAATGCTTTGTAGAAATACATTTTTGAATAAGGCTTTAACAAAATTTGGGAAAATGGAAGGGGTCTGTATACTTTCCGAATGCACTGTATGCTGCAGATAACATGGGATTTCATGTCAGAAGGGAGTAGGGGCATCATAATGATGTAATATTGTTGAATGGTTATTTCATCTAAATGATGAACTGCTGTTATAGGTCTAACTTCTTCCTTTCCTCTGCAGTTCTTTCCTTCCACCTTTGTAAGCCTAAAGACAAGGATTAATATGATACTGTATAACAGATGACCATGAAAAATGAGGATCGGCAGTAAAGTTCCTATTAGTCTGTAGTGAAATACCACAGCGTAGAATTAAACTGGATTTAACAGCCAAGGAATTTAAAGCAAAGGAATGATTTGGTCTCCATTGTTGCTGTATTGTACCTAAATTACAGCATTTTCCAGTAAGACCTGCCTGTAAATGTAATAACATTTCAAAGACTTTACTTTATTCCTGAGAATGTGTCTAGAGCGAGAGGGGCTTGATAAATTCCACTGCACTCCATAAGTGAATTTTGGAATCATGAGCCAGTGCTTCCAAACGATATCTTTGGAAATGTATTTGTCTGAATGATTTTGGCATTTTATGAGATCAAAACAGCGAGGACCCCAGAAATGAGTTTAGTTCTGGGCTGCAAACATATTAACGCTCCACAAAACATTGATACTCATATAGCTCCATGTTACCTGATAAGGTAAGAATCTAAACATGGAACAAACAAGTGATCAACAGATTATTTTCCTGCAGTTCAGAGTTCTACCTTTTTTTTTTTTTAATGTGACGCCTATATTTTCATGTATTCCATTTGGCTATGTCGTCATCCAAACAAGTTCTCGTTCTCAATGACTTACTGTACCTAGTTGAAATATTAATTCATTTGCATACGATTGCATTGTCACGGCATCCCCGTAGTGTTTGAGTGTTATTGAAACCACTGCAGCTCTGTAATCCCAATAATTGATCATGTATCAAGGCCACAGCCAGCCGGATGGAAGTGTTTTTAACCACTGTGTCCTCAGCTGGCATAAATTGATTAATAGGCTGCAATTACTAACAAAAGAGGCAGGATCGGGCAGACACCCCCATTCATATTAATGGTACAACATGTCCCCAAAAACAAGAGCGATTGCCGGCCACATTATGACGAGGGCCCTTCATTCTTTGTGTTTATCTGGCCTGGCCCTAGAGTGCTAATGCCTTTTTTATGTGACACTCCAAATAAGTGCCCAGGAAACACAGTGGTGATGGTTTCAGGCGTTAAGCTTCCTAGTACAGTAAATGTACAGGCCTGTGACAAATGAGAGAGGAGAGGCTCATTAAATCTCATAGAGAGCATGTTGACATGCCAACATAACCTCCTCCATCCTATAATTATCCTCCTCGCTCGAGGACAGTGAGGAAGAGAGAGTGGAGGAGAGGGAGAGTTAAGGGAGCCATCTTTCATATCTTTATCAGCCCGCTCTCATCAGATTGGGAGGGAGGGCAGCTTCCTGCGAACTATCAGTACCAGGAGGACTGATTGCAAACAACACCTAGAGACAGAAGGGCTAGGCCCGGCCCATTTCTCTCTTAAGGAATCACTGATTGTGCTCCGAAACAGAACACTCTCTCTGTCTGCTGTGACAGTCTCGCTCTCTCTTTATTTCATTTTTTACCTTTATTTAACTAGGCAAGTCAGCTAAGAACAAATTCTTATTTACATTGACGGCCTAAGAGCAGTGGGTTAACTGCCTTGTTCATGGACAGAACGACAGATTTTCACCTTGTCAGCTCGGGGATTCAATCTTGCAACCTTACGGTTACTAATCCAACGATCTAACCACTAGGCTACCTGCCCCCTGCTGCCGTCTCTGCTGTGAAGGTCTCTCTCTCTCTCTCTGTCTCTCTGCTGTGAAGGTCTCTTACTCTCTCTGTCTCTGTCTCTGTCTCTGTCTCTGTCTCTGTCTCTGTCTCTGTCTCTGTCTCTCACTCGGAGCCTGTCAACAAACTAACCTCTTTCCCCTCTCAACCCTCTATCCCTCTGTGCTACCCCTCTCTCTCTGTTTCTTTCATTCCCCCGTCATGTCCTCCCTATACCCCCACACACCTCCAGAGACAGCACTGGCAGAGGCCACGGTGCCACCCTCCCCCAATCTCACCCCCCTCACCCCCTACATCACACCCATCTCCTCAGCCCCAATCATCCACATACTACAGTGCACACACCATCCCATCCATCGTATTCCATCCTGGCACATCTTCTCTAATCTGGAGCAGAAGGTGTTATCACTGGAGAGAGAGCTCAAAGAGACAGCATCAGCACACAACATCACCTAACACACTTTTGTTTCTGCAGATCAGCCTCTGCAATAGGGAAATTCTATGCATGACGTCTCACATGTGTAACATCTGTGATGATACCAATGACATTGAATGCAACTTTACTCCCCTGGGTCGTATTCATTAGTGGACACAGTAGAATAACGTTTTGCAACGGAAAACAAAAGCAAGCTTTCTTATTGGACAAGATCAGGTAATCCCTTCCTGTTTCAGTCCCTTTTCTTCCATTTGGTGCCTAGTAAATGTAACCGTGAATTCCCTGGATTTCTCTGCAGCCTCACAGGTGTCAGCTTTCCGTTCCAACTTAGTCTTAATGACTAAATTGGTGCAATTAATTAGCTTGATTTGTGGTGTTAACCTCAGCCCCTTCCACATGGGGCCTCGCATTACTAAAGGGTAACCAGTCGATATATACAGAAATTCATCGAATACCCCTCTTGATACAGTGCTTATAAAGACGTATTGATAAACAGATGGATTGACTGAGAAAAGAGTGTTGGCTTTCTCCTCCAGCAGCGAGAGAAAGTGACTAAACAAGGAAGCCATGACATAAAGAAGAGTTAAAACTCTCAAACTCCCACTTATACCTGGGCTAACACTCCTCGATCTCGTTTCGTCTAGTTTCCTCTCCATCTCTCCACACACCTGCTGCCTGCAGTTTTTTCGGTTTATCAGTGAGCTCAGATGAAGAAAAAACTTTACTAATGTCCCAACAGACCATCAAAGCCTCAGGCAGCCTGACTCAACTTCAGCCCCTCGGTGAGTCTCTGTAGTGGGGTGCGGAGGGAGGGAGTGTGGTGCTGGAGCTGGAACCATGTAAGCATCCTGCTAGTTTCCTGCTAGTACAGCTCTGATGGATGCAGTCCTGTCACCGGAGCCAACTGTTCCTGCACGGCGTGTGCCCAGCCTGCTTTTAATGGATGCCTCACACATGCCCAATTAATTCCTAATAATGTTTCCTTTCCCCATCCCCTGCCACTGCTGTCCCACCAACTGCAGTGTAGGCGGCTGTCTGGCGGGAGGAAGAGAGGAGGGAGGGATTGGAAGAGAGAACGGGCAACAAACTGGAAGAGAAAGGAGAGGTTTGCTAGCCCACGGAGCAGGTAATGTGGCCAGGAGAGCGGCTAAATTGAAAAATGCTATATTGCCTCAACATGGAGCTCCCACCAAGAGAGTCCAAAAATGATTCAGAAACAATTAATTTCGAAAGACAAGAATTCAATACAAAACTATATTGATAAAATATGTTATTTTTTTAATATCTGCTCCAACACACAGTTCCCAAACACTATTACAACAAGCTAGGGTCCAAAAGCTTCTGAAGTTCCGCTCAATTAGCATTCTCAGTCAATACAATGGATGGAATAAACAAAAGGGAGAATAAAGCCATTTAAAATGTCCTTTAAAGGGAGTGACCTAAAGGGAAAACAACAGAACTAAACACAGTAGGGGTCTCATGTTAGCTTTATGAGCTCATAACAGACCTGTTATTTATTTATAAATGGGGCTGTTGGACACGCTTTGTATAATTAATGAGGATAACGGAGCTTGCCTCCCCATACGGCCTCACCTTATCACTTATACAGAGTACACTCCGGATGACACCTTATTCTCTAGAGCACTACTTTTGACCAGATCCCATCATCCACAGTACCCTATATAGGCTAATGCACTACTTTGACCAGGGCACATAATGCACTATAGGGTGCCATTTCCGATGTACATACAGTATCATTATGGACTAATCAAAGGATGGAGCCCTTATGTGGATTGTAGTGTTCACCGGATGAGACATACAGGAGTCATTGTTCCCCAGCCCCCTTGCTATGCCAATCTATGTGTTGGAGAAGTCATTTAGCTAACTTATCAAACAATGTTTACTGTTTAATTAAAAAACGCATTCTGGCAGAGTGGGAGAGTTGGTGTGACGCTTGTGAAGTTAGCAAACAGGAAGCAGGCTTGATTGAAATGGATGGGAGGATGAAGGGATGGAAATATTGAGGGATGGATGAATGGAGGATTGGTGTTGCAAGGAGAAGGACAGATGAATGCCAATCTTCTTCTGAAGAAGAAACTGTCTCTGAATAAATGCCAACCCTTCAGAAGTTTTGAAGTCTCAAAAACGTGACGAAGCGGATCATCCCACCATCCATCTCCTCCTTGGGCAGGAATCCATTGGGCAGAATGAACAGAAACATCTGGAATACATGCTGCCACACTAATTTGCACAATCGTTTAACGCTGTTAGGTCTCGGACGGAAAAACATTGACAAGTAGTTTTCATCATGTGTGCTTGGTGCAAAGGAGTTTGTCGAGGCACAAGAGTTCAGCCGTTCTCTGTCCTTCCCCCCATCCCAACCCCATGTTGGAGCAGACGAGCAGAGCGGTGAATAAGAGACAGCCAAGCGGTCCCAGAGCCCGGGCCTATTGCCCTCTCAGTATTACTGCGCTGCCACAGGAAAGCAAACACATCATTTATCTACCCGCCAATGTAAAGACCAGATCCCATAGGAACTGGAGCTGGCAGTCCAATGCATCCATATGACAGAGTGACCAGGCCAGCTACATTTACACTTCCTACTGGATACGAGCTAGCCTGGTCTCAGATCTGTTTGTGCTGTCTTGCCAACCCCTCGGAGTTGGCAAAACAGCACAAACAGTTCTGGGAACAGGCTAGATTTATACAGCATCATTAATTAAGACAGCTTCTGCCATCGCGGCGCTGGTCGATCATAAAGCGAGAGCGGCGAATTACAGACTGTGTGATATATAACACATGACAATGCTTTGATTGCAGCCGGGCAATGTGACGAGCATCAATTCTACAATGATCCTGCTTTCCTGATTAGGAATACGGGATAGCGTAATCAAACCCTGTGATTGCGACGGATCGAGCACCGACACTAAACGGCACTTTGAATGCTGTTTTGACCTAGATGTCTGGTATTAAAACTGAAGGGAGAGAGGGAGGAGAGGAGGGGGGTTGGGTTGATGTTTTTGTTGCTGTGAAGATGCTAATTAAGGGGTCTTTGAGACACAGTGACGGTAGGAAGCTCATGTTTCATCATTTGTATTGGACTGATGAGAGCGCCATGATGAGGTACTGAGACTAGTGCTGGAGTCTGGAGAAAACAAGCACAGTCTGCATCCTGCAACTGCCCATTCTAGTGTCTTAAAGCCACTGCAGAGCAGCAGAGGGACCTGCACACTCAGCTCCATAACGACACGTCTTTCACGTCCCCAACCACTGTGGTCAGAAGCAATGTTGTCAGGGGACCCTTTATGACCACAGTGCAGGTGTATTTCTTCATCCTCTCTGAGAAAAGGCTGCATGCAAGGGGCTGAATAGTAATTGAGCAACGGCAAATCATACAGTATCTTAACAATCTTTCTCTGTGTTTACACCAGACATGCTCAAGTGATCTGCTCGTCTTCTCCAATCCAGCACTTTTTCATTCAAGACCATGGAGGCGAGTGCAAAACACCATTCCACAACGGTGGACTCACAGTGATAGCCCAAACCCTGACCCCTTCAGAAGCCCAGAGAAGCCAGCCAGCTAATGGGTCTCCTCCATGCTGTCCACTGGTCCTCGCTGGAGAGGCGTGTTGGGGAGAGGAGCGCTGCCTGCGTCTGATCAGCCTCTGTCAAAACAATGAAGGTCACGCAAGCTGACGCCCAATTAGGGCTCCGCCAGTCGCCTGCTGCTCACGGAACAGCGGTTAAGCCTGTGGATAGAGGAGGGAGGAAAGGCTGGGGGAGGGAGAGTGGTAGTGGTGATGGGGCTTGGACACATTAAAGGAAAAGGGACAAAAGAAAAAAAAACAAGGAGCCATTTTGACGCCATTAAGCCTTCAACACTTGATGCAGCAGACCGAGGATTCAATACTAGACCCTGTCTCTCTCGTCTGATATTTTCATTAGAGGATTGGACAGTTCTCTAGCTGGTCGGATCAATTTGAGCTGCCTTAATGCTCCTACTGGTCTGGTTCTGTAGCTCTAGTGGTTCTTGTGACAACAGCCAGGCACTAACAGCCCTGCTAATAGTGGTGTAGAGAAAAGAGGCATCCATCACTGGGAAAGCTCTCAAATCTATTTGAACAGAGAGCGGGCCGTCGGGGCAGCCCCCACGCTTCGCGACAGTGTGTGTGCGTGCATGTGAGCAGCTGCCAGATTAATCAGAAGGCCCCTGGACAGCCCCTGCTGACCAGAGGTGATTCCAGCAGACATACAGAAAGGCATTAAAGCCTGTTAATTACAGCTGAGGAGACAAAGGCCATGATGCCAGACAGACGGCCTGCCAGGGGAGAGACGTGCTCACTGGGACACACACACGAGAGAGTAGGGGGGCGCAGGGATACCCCTCTGGGAGGAATGCCTGGGGGTGGGGAGAGTGGGGGCATGGAGGGGTTGGCATGGGGCAATATTTATTCTGATGCTGACATACACACGTTTGTGAAATACAGACACAAGTATGCACACGCTTACACAGACACCCGAACACATACAGACACACACTCACACAGACACCCGAACACATACGGACACACACTCACACAGACACCCGAACACATACGGACACACACTCACACAGACACCCGAACACATACGGACACACACTCACACAGACACCCGAACACATACGGACACACACTCACACAGACACCCGAACGCATACGGACACACACTCACACAGACACCCGAACGCATACGGACACACACTCACACAGACACCCGAACACATACGGACACACACTCACACAGACACCCGAACACATACGGACACACACTCACACAGACACCCGAACACATACGGACACACACTCACACAGACACCCGAACACATACGGACACACACTCACACAGACACCCGAACACATACGGACACACACTCACACAGACACCCGAACACATACGGACACACACTCACACACAAACTTTGTTATCAAGTCTCTGCTAGATAACAGATTACCCTTGCAAGAATAACATTATCCTTGCAAATCACTGCAAACAGAAACATGCCGCGTCTCGGGACTGAAGTATTTAGTGCCTCTCTCTCTTACTTTCTGCATTGCTCCTCCTCTATTTATTCTGTAGGATGACAGTTAATTACAGAAGGGAATTGGTTACAAGCCCACCAGTTAAGTGTATATGTGGCAAACAAAATGGAAAAGCAATTCAAATCACTTAGGAGAAGTTGCCTGCAGAGATTCTGTGTAACACGGCTAAATGCTAATTGTTTAACAACCCAGAGCCTAAAATGTTGCAAATGCATCACTGAGACAACACAAAGAAACAGTGTTTTTCTTGTAAGTTTTTCTCAGTGTGTGTGTGTTTTCCTACATTATCAGGACCAGTGTGTGTGTGTGTGTGTGTGTGTGTGTGTGTGTGTGTGTGTGTGTGTGTGTGTGTGTGTGTGTGTGTGTGTGTGCGTGTGTGTGTGTGTGTGTGTGTGTGTGTGTGTGTGTGCGCGTGCGCGTGTGTTTTATAGGTACAAACTCTGATAACTCTAAATGAAACACATTTCGTCTCTTTAGTCTATAAAAAGTCAACATCAATGTTCTTCTGGGTTACTGACTTGCTGATGTTTCTTTCTTGAAATGGCAACGCAGCAAACAAATAGCTTTTGATATGTGCCTGTTTGTACTTTGTTGCCAAGACACAGCAGTTGCAATGTGAAAGGAAATTACATTTTCAAAGTGCAATTTTCCCATCACTAACATGACAACTATTGGAAAATGTATGTACTGTACCTACCGGTACATTAAGTCTTACCCTCCATTTAGGAAACAAGCTTCGCTCTCAAACACAACCCTGACTGGAGAAATCTCTCTCTCTCTCTTTCTCTTTCTTTATTCCTCTCCATCTTTTTTCTGCACTCACTTTCATCAATAAGTAAATTGAACAGAGAATCTCACAAATCTAAAGGAGAATAATGGGTCTCACTCCCTCCATGCAAAACCACTCCTGTGGGGCATTGACATTCTCATTAATGACCGCAGAGCGACTGAAAAGTGTATTGGTGGGACATTTGACTTGCTATAAAATCATCGAATTGAGAGACTTCAGCATTGAATCAAATGGCTGGAGTTTTCGTTTGAGTGCCCTCCTCCAGGTTATAGAGTGGATGAAGTACCATAGTAGGACTGGAGGCCCCTCCTGGCCACACCAGAGGACAGCCATTAACCACCTGGAACTGTGTGTGTGTGTGTGTGTGTGTGTGTGTGTGTGTGTGTGTGTGTGTGTGTGTGTGTGTGTGTGTGTGTGTGTGTGTGTGTGTGTGTGTGTGTGTGTGTGTGTGTGTGTGTGTGTGTGTGTGTGTGGAGCTGTAACAGAGTGGGCTTTAACCTTGGCCTGCCTAAACTGCTGTAGCTCATTCTGTTCAGCTCAGCAGATTCCAGTGTCCCCTCACTACAGGAGATGCTTTGTTGATATCAGACAGGTAACTTCCCCTACAGAGCCTGCAAATCAGGGGTTGGAATCGGTTCAGGGAACAGAACAGAAAACCGGGAAAGAATTACATTTTTCCAGGAACAGAATCAGAACCACAAACAAAAGTGATCAATACTGTTTAAAAGCATGGGAACCGGTTAATAAAGTTATTTTACGTTCCGGGAATTTTTTCCAGTCCCACGAAAATGCAAAACAAAGCGTCTATGCAAAGCCCTCACTCTGTCACTCAAAAACGTATTCCATTGTCTGCCTGCCTGCCAGCTGAAATCTTTGCCAGTGTGTGTCCGTGTGTAGAACCCTCCCCCTCTGAAAACATAGTCTAGTAGCCTACTGACATTATCAGCATGATTCAGAAATGAGGGATAAAGATTTTAATTTGAGAAAAAGGGATTAACCTTTTCAATGCTATATAAAGATACTATAGTTATCACGTTTCACATAGGATTTATTAACTACAGAAAGGTAAGACATTTTTATTTTAACTCTGCACACACAAGCTTGTTAGCTATCTAGCTGGTCCAACGTTAAGCCAACTTTCTGAAGTTAAAAGACATTCAAAGTTCCTTCATAGAAGCCGCTCCTCCGTAGGTATAATTCTGTCAGCCTAATTCAGATAACTTTTTTATTTAACTACGCAATTCAGTTAAGAACAAATTCTTATTTACAATGACAGCCTAGGAACAGTGGGTTAACTGCCTTGTTTAGGGGCAGAACGACAGATTTTTACCTTCAACTCTGGGATTATGATCTAGCAACCTTTCGGTTACTGGCCCAACGCTCTAACCACTAAACCTGCCTCCCCTAAATTATGATAATGCATGTCACAACAAGATGCTCAGTGCTTCAAGCCAAGCCTCCTCCTCCACCCTCTCTCGCTCTCTCCCCACCCGCAAAATGTCAGTCGCATCTCACGCCCTACACTCTTCTGTCCAATGCATGTAAATAGCTTGCCCGCTCCATAGCAAGCTGCTCTATCCGCATTGATTGGTGTAGTAATTTAATGTCGACCTAAATGTACAAAAAAAATATTTCAGAGGTTAAAAAAGGAACACAAAGGGACGATATAAACCGTTAAGTTTTTGGGATTCGAACCGGTTCAGAACTTGATTTTTCTGGTCAGAACAATGGAACTGAACAAAAAAATTATAGTTCTGTTCAGAATGAAACGATTGGAAAATCCTTTCGGTTTTGACCTTTGCTGCAAATCCACCAATTACTGAAAAACACGAAATCCACTTGAATACAGGTCAGAAAACTGCCACAGGGCATTATAACCAAGGAGCACAATATAGAGAATCAGCCTGATCTCAGTGTGTATCTTGGAAATGAGAAAATAATAATGGCGCATATTGTATTAGAACCAAAAATCTAGATACTGTACCTGAGGTTCTGAGCTTTTGCCTTCAGGAAGGCACACAGAGAAATATTTGTATTTTTGTCTGGGAAATAAGAAAACTGAATTAAATGTTCTATGCAGAACAAAACACCCGTACTGCTTTTTTGAAGCCACCACATTTAAGAGAAATTATTCACTAAGGCAAGCCGCATAAAGCTTTCAGTATCTTTTTAACATGTTAATGAGCATCTCTGAATTACACAAGGGGGAGAAATCTCATTGTCGCCTGCAAACTAATAACTAATATCAATAGCAGCACAAGCCGATAGTGAACAGGCATATTGCATTCACAAAGCCGCAAATAAAAATTCAGAGGCGCCACAACCGGGGTCCGAGAGGGATTTGAATGAAATTAATTACATTACTTTCCATTCTTCCAGAAATCCGACGCGATTCATCTTGGTCTCCCCCCAGACTCAGACAAGGCAGATATATGATAAGAGTTGGGCTTCTTATAGCTATCCGACAGACTCTGGGCTTCATAAATACCTGCAGTCAGGGGGACGGTGGCAGGCAGAGAGCCTCAGGAATCATTTTCTGTAATGGGGGCTTGAAGAGCTTATGTTTCTCCTTCTGTGTCTCTCTGTTTTATTTCTCTATTTAGAGAAGAATCTCTAAGTCTTCAAAAATATGTTTCAGACCTCCAGGTTTTTCCCCATACATCAAAACATAACCCGACTCAACCCACTCACAAAACATACAGCTCCTCTGGCAACTAGTTGTTCTGAAGAAATTAAAGAATGCCTCACTCATCTGTAACCTTGACAAGTGTTCTCTGTTTAAAGGCTTATCCAGGTCTGTCAGATGGCAGGACATACCAGGGATGGGAGCCCAGCAATCTGTCGCGGTGCCACAAACACGTCATGTCCTTCAGTAACGAAGAAGCAGATGAGAGGGGGATGGAGAGGAAGAGAGAGTCTGGAGTGGTTTCATTCTGTGTTCCAACCTTATAGCATCTCTCTCTCTCTATTGCTTTGTAGCTACTCTTGTCTAATTTAGCTGTAACAGATTCTGCTGTGCTTGAGGAAGCATTGGTGACAATGACAGCATTGGTCCTGGAGCTATCCAGTACCGAAAAAACTGCAGCCTCCTACACTACAGAGCCCCTGGGGAGGTTGGTCTCTCTGTGTGAGGATTAAATGTTCCAGATAAGAACCCACTGGCAAATTGGTGAAATAAACAGCAAGTATTCTTCCCTTATTGGTTTCAGAGTCTGAATCACTATTCAATTCCAACCTGGACAACACAGAGACCATTTAATTCGGCACCTGAGCCATATTACTAACAAAGGATGCATCCAAACAAAATGATCAACAAAGAAGAAGGGGTGAAAAGATATTCAACCCCCAAGTAGCCCCTTTGTGCCCTCCATTAAAAATTAGACAAAAACTGTTACCAGATGTCATTGATTATTTATGGTGTTTAATAGGCAAAATGCCCACATTGAATTATGCATTCGTGGTCTGTTCCTCCGATGAATATTCAAAAGCTGTTTCTGCTGAGAGCTGCTGCTCGCCTTTGTCTGCATGCGGTTAGCCAATGGCACATCTGTGACTGCAGCCCGGCACTGTGGTTAGCCAATGTGGCTTACGCCAAGCATTGCTAATGCCAGATGAGAGCCTACATTCTGCTACAGCTCAGTATTGCTCTGCTCTGCCAGGCCAGAGGCTTCAGAACAGCCTGAGATTCTCCTGAGCTGTCAATCAAAGCAGAAACACCAGGTTCATTAAGGTGATAAAATGTCCCTGGGATTCTGGCAATAAGAGGGAGAGACTGGCAAAAAGCCAAAGCAGACCTCAGTCAGTGGGATTCATACACATGCACACACATGCATGAGCATGCAGACACACACTTACAATCACACGTGCATGCACACGCGCACTAACTAACACACATGCACATATGCACACAACACACTCACAGACACACTCACTCTCTCACACAGATACACAATAACTCACACATATCCACGCACTCACACAGAATGCTGTGAGCGTTTGCACTGTTTAATTTGATCAGGGCTGTCTAAGTCTTTAAATTAGACTCTCTCTGTGTCTGAAGGCACATAATCCCCCCCATTTTGCACTGCATGTATGAAAGGGGTATTGCTTTCAGCAGGAATACTGTCTGGCACTATTGGCCATCTGAACCATCTGCAGACATCTGGATACCCTGCAGTTTCTCAAGTTCTGTTGAAAAACTTCAGGAGTGATTTTGTTCATTCAACAGACAGTGGCTGCTTAATTAAGTGAATATTAATTTACTACATGAGTGAAACCTCCGAAAATCCATGCTTTCTTTCATTGGCTTGGATGCTACTCAAGTGCAAAATTGAATTATCGCCGTTCACGTCGCTCCCTACAAGTGTCGGTGCTAAGCTGTGTGCAGCCGAGCAGAGAGGCACATTATTGAAAGACTGCGAGTCAACCCATGCAAAAGCAGAAAATACTCTGAATTCTCCCCAATCGGTTTTTCAGCCACTTGTGATGACAACATTTCCGAGCTGTTTTTGGCCCTTGTCAGTATCATTGGAAAACAGCCATTGAGGAGCAGTGTGCAACTAACTATCTGATGGGATATTGTGCCTCTATTGTGCCTCGTGTAAAGAAGAAAAATAGAACAGCAACCAAATTGGCAGTGCCACAGAAGACCTCTATTGAGATTAGTTTAGTGGTGTCAGCCAGCTCATCTTTGAACCTGAAGAAAGAGAGAAAGACTGAGTGAGAGAGAAGGGAGAGAGGGGGAGAGGGGAGGGGGACAGAGAGGGGGAGAGACAAAGACAGAGACAGAGAGAGCATTGGAGAGAAAGACTGAGAGAAAGGTAGAGGGAGAGGGAAAGAGAGGCTAATAGAGAAGGAGAGGGGGGGGGGGGCTCTCCCACTAACAAGATTAGCACTCATCACCTTTGTTTAGGGAGCGTTCCGTTTCCACAGGTGCCAGCTAGGGAACCCTGACGGTCCCCAACACGGGTCAGTGACAGGAGGGACAACTTTTCCAGATGCACACATACACACACATGACTGCTCAACCATGTGAAGGGAAAAAAAGCTCAAATAATGAGCATGCAGCTGTTGAGGCGTTTTTTAAAATCTCCCCCATGTCACTATGCATCAGCCGTGTGAGCCAAGCCTACCTTTATAGTTTCCCTATCCATCAGCCCGCCTGTCTCAGAGTATTGGCAATGCCACACACAGACACACACACATGGATGGATGGGCAAAACAGTTTCTACCCAGGTGGAATCGGCAAACTCACACACATGCATGCACAGAAAGCAGTGGAGCGGAGATAAAAGAGAAAGATTATCATTTCACGAAGTGCTGGTTGGAATCCGTGCTATATTTCACTGGGGCTCATCTGAACATGAAAATACACATACACATGTACAGTACCCTGTTCAGCAGCATCATCTATCATTGTCCGATCCAAAGGCATATATATTGCAGACTGACGCAATATACTCCACCAGCATTTGACCGTGCACTTTCATTAGCGTGAGCGGGAGTTGTTCGTTTTTCAGACAGCAGATAAAAACACATGCCATGTATAAAAAAGTATAAAAACACATGCTATGTTTGACAGAGTGCCATCAAAGATAACGTCTCGAGTTCCCTCTCTCGGTTAGGTAGCTGTCGTTGCTTTAGGATTTACTGAAGGGGCTCGCTGCTTGTTGAATTCACAGCATATGCAATACATCCTCCCTCCGTCAGAAGACTATAATCTCTACTCTTCCTGAGAAACGGAGCAAGGCAGCTCAGATGCTCATGATGTTGGTTTCGCCAAGGCCGATATCCTTCTAATTGTTTCGTCAAAAATTAAGTGGCTTTAAAACAGAGCCGATAGGCTATTAAAACATTCCCCCACATTAAACACATGAACACATTTTCTGTCGCACCCCTGCCGGGTTGATGGTTGTTACTTTGCAGACCACAAAATCACGTAAAGCAGTGAAACATTATTGAATCACACATGATAACAGTTAGATCAGATCATAAGAGGACAAACAAGTATCATTCTTCAGATGTCATTCAGATGTCAAGCACGCACTTTTCCTCTTAGCTAAGAGTAGCTAATTGTAGTATCAGCAAGGATTCTACATATGTTATAGCAAGGTTAAAAAAGTGTTAAAGCACGTAAAAACAGAGCAAAAACTTTTCAGAATAAAATTACAACTGAAATTCATACAAAATGTGTTATTCAAGACTCGACCAGAACAAAGGCATCAAATAAAAGGTTTGGAAACAAGAGTGTAATAAACTAATAAACTATACAGTGATACAGTATGTCAATGCTCACATGGAAAACGAAATACTGAAGTCTCTTCAACGCATGCATAGACTATTTGTATTTATTTAAGTGGTAGTTTATTTACAAATACCTCGCTTTGTCTTCGTGAAGACAGAATATAGCCTACTCCTTATTAATAACGAATACCCAAGATACCGATTTCTCAAGCTTCATATTAAGCGACGCCAAAAAGACAAATCGTAATGTAATATACTGGAATAGGCTAATACACATTGTTCTAACCTTTTAGGAGGAGATGACCGTGAGCCGCTCTGGTGTCTCTGTCAAGTCCTCAGGAATGTAGAGCGATGCCGCCTCAGAGTAACGTTGGTCTGATTCCGTGCAGTTGTTCTGTTAGTCACAGTCAGCAGTGCGAGCCATCGAGCGCACCAAAACCGTATAAAGAGTTGGAAAAAATAACGAATCGCGTTTTGGAGAGGTCCAAAACACAAAAACGGAGTATCTGGTGTCCGTCCTATTGCGTAAAGAGAAGAGAGACAGACGAAACGTGATGAGGAGAGCTACAACGATTCTCACCTCCCCGGCAGCCAAGTGCTACTGAACAAAAGAGCGCAGATACTCTCTGCAGAGTCCCGCTATTCAAATCAGCGAAGGGGAGGTGCCCCCCACCTCCCCTTCGGGTATGATGGATGTGGTGGCCCCGTGGGCGTTGAGGGTGTGTGGGGAGTGTGGGGAGAGGGGCGTCCTATGGGGTAGAGACATATGCACTGTTACTGTATAATCCCGTTTGTCTGTTTTGAGCGCCACGATTTATAGCCTGGGGGATAATGTTACCTTGTATTGTAAATTCACAATGACCTCGCAGAGTAGGAAAGTTAGAGGTATAACTCATTAATGCTGAAACCTTAGATTAATAACAATTAGGCCAACTCTTGTTTTTGAAGTAGCTTCAACATTAATTATAGTCTTAGAAACACGTTTGAGGTCACAGGCAGGCTTGTCACTGCTCCAAATAACACTTCATTAACACCTATCTACCACTAAAACTCGTCAACAACTAAGACAGGTCTCAAAATGCAGAGTTAAAACAATAGAACATGTATTGTATAGACAGATGTGTCACCAGCCAAAACATTAAACTAATTGCAATTAACGCAAACGTCATGACTTATTACACTCTTATACATTAGCTTATATTATAGTGTAGCCTTGTTGAAGTCTCCAGAAATCATTAGGACCTGTTTCCAGTAGACAGACAGCACCAGAGAGCCTCTCAACACACCGCTTTACCACACCGAGAATAATGATCCCCTCCGAGATGCCACGGTGCTGCGCCGGGAAGATTAACTCGCCCTACTAATTCACAACCCACCATACACTTTCAGGATTGATTGTTAATTTAAATAAGAAAAAAAATCTGCAGAGTGCCTTTTGAAAATGTCGATTTAAAATTTATTCGAGCACGAGGCTTATTCGTGGTTTGTTCTTGGCGTGTAGAAATGGGAATTTCAGAAAATCTCTTTGTGATAAATTGGACAGTGAACCTATTCTAAACAATAATGCTGGTGTTGAGAGTTTCAGGTCTACTTTCCAACCTGGCAAATTGTAGGACTTGACACTGCGCTACATCGTCAAAAGGTAGATCCTTTCAGTCCATAGAATGCCGTAGCTGTCCATGGTGCTGAACAGTTAGTTACCAAGCTTCATGGGTTTGTTGTTCAGAGCTTTCCTATCAGCACCAAGAGCATTGCTTGATCTGTGGACTATAGGTGTTTCCAACGCTCACAGCTCTAACAGCTGCTACATGGACTGCTGTACTCAAACAACATTCATCATATGATTGATTCAAACCCTAGTGCATGTGTTGGAGTTTATTTTAATTTATGTTCTTTTTTCTAATAACTGCCTTTATCTTTACTTAAAACATAGCTCTTTGTATTCAATAGAATATGACATGCATTTAAAGCAAACGTTACCAATCAATTTCCAGTGGCATTTATAGGACAACAAAAGGGCTGTCAACTTTGACATTTCCTTGCTGCTCCAACTACATTTGCAGATGCTTAATTATTAGCTATCACAGTCTCATGCTGATACTATATTTGTGAATCCTATCAGTGTGACACTCAAGGTTTCATCATCAAAGCAAATGTGTGTAATGGTCCAATTTGACTTCCAGATAGGGGGGACATTGTGACATTACAATGTCTGTTTGGGGCACAGCGCTCAAGATTGAGGTTCCCTTTTGTCTGAAAGGGTCCTTGCCTGCATGTTGTAGCAGGCTCTCTCTTCAGTGGCTTTGAACCTAAAAGCACTCCAGCACCCTCAGCTCCAGCTTATCAGATCACTTCACAGCCAGATACTTCAAAAGCCAAGGCCGCCTGCCTGATGCCTAATGCCGCACACACTGGCCAGACACTGAACTCCTCTCCAGCCTTCACCAAGCCATCACTGGTAGGCAGGCAGGCATGCAGGGAGAAACTAGGAGGCAATCAGAACGAGTCAACACATGGCTGCTTATATTGATCCATGTCTTATATAGAGGGGGGCACATGTGTTTATCTAGCCACCACCATATAACAGTACGTGTGTTTATGTGATCTGGGCTGGCTAAGCACAGCAGCACAGCCTAGCAGAGGCTCTTCTCTCTCCTTGATGTTCATTACTGTTAATACCTTAATCAGCCAACACACACACAGTCTGTAGACTGGGAGAGATTAGTCCCAAAGGATGTAGCTTAGAGAGAAACGGTCCAGCCACCCCTGACGGCCCACAGGAACGGTCACAGTAGTGGAGGAATGTCTTCCCCCAAGAGGATTTTAAGTCAAGTTGAGTCCGTAGGGGATTGGAAATAGCATAATAAGGAGCATAGAGCTGTGCTTTATTGTTCACAACAGATACCATTCTGCAGGCATAGAATCAAATAAGTCGGCTCCCATGACAACAATGGAGCATTGAACCTTGCAAAGCTTCCTAAACTCATCTTGAATATGTGCGACTGCTTTAGTGAACATATAGTAAACATACCAACACACAACACAATGCATTTTATTTATTATGAACACTCACTTATTTTGTGCTGGCAAGCTGGTGATTAAAGCTCTTATAGTAGTTTTGATGCAAATTGACAGTTTCTATTATTCTACATCATTCAGGATGAGCAGAATATGAGATGATAAGATATGCAATATAAGGTCAGCAGCCATTCAGACGCCCATGCTGACCTCTGTTATGGCATTACTGGTGTTCTGCTCCTATCTGCCCAATGATCCTTCATTCCCCTGAGTAGGCTGCTATCAGATATGATGTACAGCACTGACAGACAGAAAGGCCAAAGCCTGAGCCCATTGATCTCAAAACCAGAATAAGAAATGTCTCCTGGGAAAAACAACATTCTATCAAAGTTTTTGTAGAAATAGTGGACATTTTACACTTCTCTAGTACGATTGTGTAATATCATATTCACTTTAAACTATTGTTTTCTTCTATTTCCCATGATCAATCATAAACTCTGCTTGGGTTTGGTTAATCTTTCAACTGCAATATTAATAGACTGACCTTTGATTAAATGAAATACAATTTTAGCCAAAAGCATTTAATAGAAGGTTTTATAATGCAATGCAAATTGCAATTAGTTATAGTCGGCATAAGTGATCCACTTATTAACACAATATTGTGATAATTTATCATCGCTTCCGATACTGTAAGAGATTATTGTCTACGTGATAGGTGTCCCTAAACCGGGATGATTGTTGCTAACGTGCGCTAATGTGACTAGAATGACGTTGTATACAACAGCCAACTTTCCGGTACATAGACATGTCTGACATGGACAGAAAGTTTAAATTCTTGTTAATCAAAGTGCAGTGTCCAATTTACAGTAGCTATTACAGTGAAAAAAATCCATGCTATTGTTAGAGGAGAGTGCACAACAACACAACACTTTTATCACAGCAACTGGTTTGATACATTCACCTCTGAAGGTAAATAATGTACTTACATTCAGTAATCTTGCTCTGATTTGTCATCCTGAGGTTCCCAGAGATAAAATGTAGCATTGTTTTGTTTGATAAAATCCATTTTTATATTCAAATGTAGGAACTGGATACTATAGTTTGAACCCCTGCTGTCTCTGGAAACACTTCAAAGTGTTTCCTTTCAAATGGTACCAAGAATATGCAAATCCTTGCTTCAGGTCCAGAGCTACAGGCAGTTAGATTTGGGTATGTCATTTTAGGCGGAAATTGAAAAAAAGGGTCTGATCCTTAAGAAGATTTATACAACAACAATAGTAATAGTGATAAACTCAGAATGTTACTAACTCTTTCACAGTATGATGGATATTCTCACAAATCATCTTCCTTTATCTTGCATGAAAAGAAGCGCTTCAGCTTGTATTGATTTTACTTGATATATGAGATATTGTGGATGTGGGTTAGAAACTTGATTATTTTCAGTAGTTTAGCACAAATAATTTGAATATAATCTACCATACATGGATCTGACCGCATTAATTATGAATAACAGTGAGGGACAACTATAATCCATTGTCATAGCAGTGACTCTTATTTATTTTGAGGGTGTGTTGTGTTGATGGGTCAGGGATAGAGGCTGTGTGTTTGGGCTCTTGTGTTAGGGATAGGAATAAGAGGTGACTGTTTGGAGAACTGCCCTGATTGATTTCCATCCATACTTCCCCTTGATCCATTCATCAAGTACCAGAAGAGAGGAAGATGAGAAGAGGGGTGAGTAGAAAGGAAGGAATGATATGAGGGGAGAGAATACAAGAGGATGGAAAAGGGAGAGGAGAAACTGAAAAAAGGAATCGAGAAGAGGGGAGAGGAGAGAATGGATGAATGAGGAGAAAGGAGAGGCGATAAGAGGAAGTCATAGGGAGAGAGGATGAGAGAGGACAGTGCTACTGTCTGGGGTAGATGGGGGTGGTGGTGAAGGGTGGGGGGTTCTTGGCACCAGTCCAGCAACCGCAGCTCATTGACCCAGAAACGACTGACACAAGCACTTAGAGGCAATCAACAAACCACACTTGGTCACTCGCCATTACTGGGGATGCGCACGTGGGTTAAATTACGCAGGGGGTGAAAATGAGTGGAAAGGATGGAGGGAGGAGGGGAGACAAAGCGTGGGATAATGTTGGTGGTTTGACGGCCTGGTGGTTCGGTGACAGGCATTGTGGGAGCGCCACAGGGGCCATGGAGCGCCGGAGGAAAGAGGATAGTCAGCAGCCAGAAGCTATAAATGAGGGTGAAATTAAGCCTCTCAGGTGGGTGCTAGTGATCCATAATAAATTAAGGGGAGAGGACCAGGAGAGGAGAAGTCGAGGAGGGAACGGGCCTGTAGTCGGGCCCTTGCCAGATAAACAAGAAACACATTCGGCTCGACACAGTCAGCGATGATGAGAGCAGCTTTTGTTTGGTTTTGAAGATCTTTTTTCCAAGGGAGAAGTGGTTTTGTGCTAGGCGGTGATGAGAGGCGATTACCCTGCTTCATAGAGAGGGCAGCAGTGTTATTGTCATCTCATGGACCTCGAAGCAAATCTCTCCAAACTAAGCACTCACTCTGACAACGGAGTCAATAAGGCGAGCGTGGAAAGAAGTGTACACTGCACTTAGGGGAGATGACTGTTTTAAGTCAGCCTTCACAAACAAATAGGCAAACTGGAGCACAGAACAGAACAGCCCCGTGTCAATCGTTAGATAGACACTCTAACAAGGAGAATGGTCAGTAGTTTTCTCACAGCATTCTCTGCATGTGTTTTTAATTGATTAAACCTGACTCAGACATTTGATTTGTGGTTTAATATGCACTAGCAGCACCGAGGGAATGAGACAAATAGAATGAATTACATTCATAGGGAGGAGGCTTCTGACATTACAAAGAGAACAGTCATTGGCTAATGGAAATTCCATGTCATGGCCACATTTCATAAAAAATACAAACTCTCCGAGCCCAAACTTTTTGTTTCGGGCACCAGCAATTACCTTGGCCTTGTTTAACAATGATAAAAATATTGTGAAAACTTTCTGATTACGTCTCTGCAGGAAGCCCTTCGCCCAAATAAATAATAACAGAACGTGTTCTTCCCCTTCTGTCTTATAAGCAGAACAATGGAACTGGTGATCAAAGAAAATATATTCCTTCTTTTTGAAATTTAATTTAATTTCACCTTTATTTAACCAGGTAGGCTAGTTGAGAACAAGTTCTCATTTACAACTTGCGACCTGGCCAAGATAAAGCAAAGCAGTGCGACACAAACAACAACACGGAGTTACACATGGAGTAAACAAACATACAGTCAATAATACAATAGAAAAAGTCTATATACAGTGTGTGCAAATGAGGTAGGATAAGGGAGGTAAGGCAATAAATAGGCCATAGTGGCGAAATAATTACAATATAGCAATTAAACACTTGAGTGATAGATGTGCAGAAGATGAATGTGCAAGTCGAGATACTGGGGTGCAAAAGAGCAAGAAAAACAAATAACAATAGTATTTATTTATTTTACTAGGCAAGTCAGTTAAGAACAAATTCTTATTTTCAATGACAGCCTAGGAACAGTGGGTTAACAGCCTGTTCAGAGGCAGAATGACAGAATTGTACCTTGTCAGCTGGGGGATTTGAACTTGCAACCTTTCAGTTTCTAGTCCAACACTCTAACCACTAGGCTACCCTGCCGCCCCTTACGGTGATGAGGTAGTTGGACGGGCTAATTACAGATGAGCTACTGTATATACAGATGCAGTGATCGGTAAGCTGCTCTGACAGCTGGTGCTTAAAGTTAGTGAGGGAGATATGAGTCTCCATCTTCAGTGATTTTTGCAATTCGTCCCAGTCATTTGCAGCAGAGAACTGGAAGGAAAGGCGGCCAAAGAGGTGTTGGCTTTGGGGTAACCAGTGAAATATACCTGCTGGAGTGCGTGCTACGGGTGGGTGTTGCTATGGTGACCAGTGAGCTGAGATAAGGCGGAGCTTTACCTAGCAAAGATTATAGATGACCTGGAGCCAGTGGGTTTGGCGACGAATATGTAGCTAGGGCCAGCCAACGAGAGCATACAGGTCGCAGTGGTGGGTAGTATATGGGGCTTTGGTGACAAAATGGATGGCACTGTGATAGACTACATCCAATTTGCTGAGTAGAGTGTTGGAGGCTATTTTGTAAATGACATCCCCGAAGTCGAGGATCGGTAGGATAGTCAGTTTTACGAGGGTATGTTTGGCAGCACGAGTGAAGGAGGCTTTGTTGCGAAATAGGAAGCCGATTCTCGATTTAATTTGGATTGGAGGTGCTTAATGTGAGTCTGGAAGGAGAGTTTACAGTCAAACCAGACACCTAGGTATTTGTAGTTGTCCACATATTCTAAGTCAGAACTGTCCAGAGTAGTGATGCTAGTCTGGCGGGTGGGTGCGGGCAGCAATCGGTTGAAGAGCATGCATTTAGTTTTACTAGCATTTAAGAGCAGTTGAAGGCCACAGAAGGAGTGTTGTATGGCATTGAAGCTTGTTTGGAGGTTTGTTAATAATAGGGATAGGCGTCATGTCAACAGGACAGTTGTAAATCATACAGCGCCCTGTGTCACGATCGCAGATTTTAGAGAAACAACAAATGTAGGTACATATAATTGTCTTATATCGGCTAAAAGCTTAAATTCTTGTTAATAGAACTGCACTGTCCAATTTACAGTAGCTATTACTGCGAAAAAATGCCTTGCTATTGTTTGAGGAGAGCTCCTAACAACAAAACTGTTTTTTCACCGCGATAGGTTTGTTAAATTCACCTCTGAAGGTGAAATGTGTACTTACATTCTGAAATCTTGCTCTGATTTATCATCCAAACAGTCCCAGAGATAACATGAAGTGTTGTTTTGTTAGAATTTTTTTTTTTTCATATCCTAAAAAGGTCCATATAGCATGCACGATCAATTTTGCATTTCCACTCGTTCAATTTGCAAAGAAAGGAATCTGAAAATCTAACCCTAAACATTGTTTCAACCGGTCAAATCACGTTTGTATTTATTCCTCAGAGATCCTAGAACGTAACCAGACTTCACTATATCATTAGGGGTGTAGTATATCCAAAAGGACACCAAATTTGGCCAGAGAGCAACGCCTTCATGGCACGCCGATGACGCGGGCGGTCTTCACTTGATCGACTGTAACTTTGTCAAATAAGAACCAATCGGGTTCAAACAAAGCTAGCTAGATAGCCAATGTGCTGGGCTTTACGGGAGTATCGGAACCCCGTATCTGTCGCAAAATGTAGCTGCTAACCTTGTGCAACAGCAAGCCTTTTCCTTTTGGACAAAAATTATAAGAATATGGAGAGTTATGAAGTTATGAAAACTGGGTGTTTTGCAAATGTTGAATTTATAATATGGCTACTAATACTGCAAAAGCTAAATCAAAGCCCGAGTTTACAGATTTGACGGTATTCTTGCAGAAAAATGTGACGTGAATGTAAATGTCTCCTTCACGATTTGCCCAAATGTACATGGGTGACTTCACACTAAAAGTCACATAGTTAGTTCATACTTCAAGTTATCCATCTGAAACTTTGCACATACACTGCTTCCACCTTGTGGGTACCATCGGAATTACAACCAGAGTGATGTGGGACCTTTCTGTTGCATTTCAAAGATGGTGGTAGGGGGGGAAAAGTTTTTTTTTCTTTGTATTTTCTTCTACCAGATTGATTGTCTTATAATCTCCTACATTCAATTCACATTTCCACAAACGTCAGTGTTTCCTTTCAAATGGTACCAAGAATATGCATATCCTTGCTTCAGGGCCTGAGCTACAGGCAGTTAGATTTGGGTATATAATTTAGGCAAATTTTTTTTTGGAGGGTTCTATCCCTAAAAAGTTTAACACAGTGTCCAAAGAAGGGCCAGATGTATACAGAATGGCGTAGTCTGCGTAGAGGTGGATCAGAGAATTACCAGAAGCAAGAGCGACATCATTGATACATATAGAGAAAAGAGTCGGCCCGAGAATTGAACCCTGTGGCACCCCCATAGAGACTGCCAGATATCTGGACAACAGGCCCTCCAATATGATACACTGAACTCTATCTGAGAAGTAGTTGGTGAACGAGGCGAGGCAGTCATTTGAGAAACCAAGGCTATTGAGTCTGCCGAAAACAATGTGGTGATTGACAGAGTCGAAAGCCTTGGCCAGGTCGATGAAGACCGCTGCACAGTACTGTCTTTTATCGATGGCGGTTATGATATCGTTTATGACCTTGAGCGTGGCTGAGGTGCACCCATGACCAGCTCGGAAACCAGACTGCATAGTGGAGAAGGTACGGTGGGATTCGCAATGGTCGGTGATCTGTTTGTTAACTTGGCTTTCAAAGACGTTAGAAAGGCATGGCAGGATAGATATGGGTCTGTAACAGTTTGGGTCTAGAGTGTCTCCCCCAGTGAAGAGGGGGATGACCGGTGCAGCTTTCCAATCTTTAGGGATCTCAGACAATACGAAAGAGAGGTTGAACAGGCTAGTAATAGGGGTTGTATGTCACGGTCGTCAAAAGGAAGAGACCAAGGCGTAGCGTGGTATGCGTACATTCTTCTTTATTATAAGAATGAACACTGAACAAAACTAACAAAATAACAAAACGAACCGTGAAGCTATACAAATGAGTGCTGACAGGCAACTACACATAGACAAGAACCCACCAACACAAAAGGGAAAATGGCTACCTAAATATGATCCCCAATCAGAGACAACGATAAACAGCTGCCTCTGATTGGGAACCATATCAGGCCACCATAAACATACACATCACCTAGACCTACATACCCTAGACTTACAAAAACCTAGACAATACAAAACCCCTAGACAATACAAAAACTAGCGTACCCACCCTCGTCACACCCTGACCTAACCAAAATATAAAGAAAACATAGATATCTAAGGTCAGAGCGTGACATTGCAACAATTTCGGCAGATAATTTCAGAAAAAGAGGGTCCAGATTGTCTAGCCCAGCTGACTTGTAGAGGTCCAGATTTTGCAGCTCTTTCAGAATATCAGCTATCTGGATTTGGGTGAAGGAGAAGTGAGGGGGGGCTTGGGAAAGTTGCTGCGGGGGGTGCAGAGCTGTTGGCCGGGGTAGGGGTAGCCAGGTGGAAAGTATGGCCAGCTGTAGAGAAATGCTTCTTGAAATTCTCGATTATCGTAGATTTATCGGTTGTGACAGTGTTTCCTAGCCTCAGTGCAGTGGGCAGCTGGGAGGAGGTGATCTTATTCTCCATTGACTTTACAGTGTCCCAAAACATTTTGGAATTAGTGCTACAGGATACAAATTTCTGTTTGAAAAGCTAGCCTTTGCTTTCCTAACTGACTGTGTGTTTCGGTTCCTGACTTCCCTGAAAAGCTGCATATCACGAGGGCTATTCGATGCTAATGCAGTACGCCACTGGATGTTTTTGTGCTGGTCAAGGGCAAGTAAGTCTTGTGTGAACCAAGGGCTATATCTGTTCTTAGTTCTACATTTTTTGAATGAGGCATGCTTATTTAAGATGGTGAGGAAAGCACTTTTAAAGAACAACCAGGCGTCCTCTACTGACGAGATGAGGTCAATATCCTTCATAAAGGCATAAAGCAATCACAGGTGTTGATCGGGAGAGCTAATACAACAACAGGTAAATGGCGATGAATGGGCAGAGAGGGTCAGTTAGGTCCACACAGGACCTGAGTTCGAGGCTGGGGCCGACAGATAAACAACATGAGGTACCGTGTTAGTGAACAGTCCAGCAGGCATCAGCTGTATAGTTGAGTGATCATAGGGTCTAGTGAGCAGCAATAGGTGAGTCAGGGAGCCGTTCGGTAGTTGCTATTACGCTAGGCGAGCGGGAGACACGGCGTTCAGAAAGATAGCAGGACGGGGCTAACAGATGGGTCTTCGGCGACATCGCAACGGAAAAGCCTGTTGAAGCCACATCGGACGATTACGTCGGCAGACCAAACATGATGGATCGGCGGGGCTCTGTGTCAACAATAAAGGGTCCAGGCCAAATGGCAAAGAGGTATTGTAGCCCAGGAGTTAGCTGGTATACATTCATCAGCTAGCTCAACAACTTTAAACATCTGCTATCTGAGCAGCTAACCGATCGCTGCAGCTGTACATAGTCCATCGGTATATAGCCCACCCAATTTACCTACCTCATCCCCATACTGTTTTTATTTATTTACTTTTCTGCTCTTTTGCACACCAGTATCTCTATTTGCACATGATCATCTGATGATTTATCACCCCAGTGTTAATCTGCTAAATTGTAATTATTCGCTCCTATGGCCTATTTATTGCCTACCTCCTCATGCCTTTTGCACACATTGTATATAGATTCTCTTTTTTTTTCTTTTTTTTCCTACTATGTTATTGACTTGTTTATTGTTTACTCCATGTGTAACTCTGTGTTGTTGTCTGTTCACACTGCTATGCTTTATCTTGGCCAGGTCGCAGTTGCAAATGAGAACTTGTTCTCAACTAGCCTACCTGGTTAATTAAATAAAGGTGAAATAAATAAAAATAAAAATAGCCGGGAGATGGCCCTAGCTCGAAGCTAGCTCAAGGCTAACTGGTGCTTGCTTAGGGACAGAGGCATTAGCCAGCAATAGCCACTCGGTTGCAGCTAGCTAGCTGCGATGATCCGGTGTAATGGTCGAGAGCTTGCGGCAGGAATCCGGTGATGTGGTAGAGAAAAGCAGTCCGATATGCTCTGGGTTGATATCGGGCTGTGCAGACTGGCAAGTATTGACCGAGCTAAAGCTGGCTGGTGTCCGAGCTCAAGGTGAAGACCGCTAGCAGTGGCTATCAATGACTACTAGCTAGTAGCTAGTTAGCTGGCTAGCCTCTGATGGAGGTTCCAGTTATGAAGTATAAAAATAGCAGATCCGTACCACATTGGGTGAGGCGGGTTGCAGGAAAGTATATTTAGTTCGTAGATGGAAAGTGAGATGAAAATATATACGGGGAAAAAAACGAAGAGAACTATATACACGGGACAAGACAAACACACGTCCGACTGCTATGCCATCTTGGATCTTGGAGTTTTGAATAGCATCTCAACTGAATAGCATCTCAACATATTCAATAGTCACTCCCCTCACACAGACAATTTGTCTATGTCACTTGGTAGACATTTCAATAGATAAAGGAGAAGATACAAAAATGAACAACAGGATTCTAATGCTGTGCTTGGCTCGTGCGTGCGTGCGTGTGTGTTTGCTGCACGCCTGCCCTGACACAGACCACCATCAAAGCTAATGAGCTATGAGCATGTCACTTCAATTCTCCTGGTTCACGCTGCCCTTGGGCACAGATCTATCAACAACTTACCCTCTCCAAGTCATCACGTCAACCACTAAGTAAAAAAAAAGAAATTCCTTTGTTCTCTCTATGAAAACTCACTCTCTCTCTATACTGTCTGGCCATGAGGAAGAATCTCCTCCAGGAATTTACGACCTGAGATAACAGCAGCCTGGGTGTAGGAGAGAGAGAGAGGGGGAAGGCACGCTATACCCAAAGAGGGCCACGTCATGACACTGAACAGGTGAATCCAGGTGAAAGCAATGGTCCCTTATTGACATCACTTGTTAAATCCTGACTGCAACGCTGCTGGGTTATTCACGCTCAACAGTTTCCTGTCTGTATCAAGATTGGTTCACCACCCAAAGGACATCCAGCCAACTTAGCACAACTGTGGGAAGTATTGGAGTCAACATGGGCCAGCATACCTGTGGAACGCTTTCGACACCTTGTTGAGTCCATGGCCCAACGAATTGAAGCTGTTCTGAGGGCAAGGGGGGGGGGGGGGGGGGGGGGGGTTGCAACTCAATATGTAGTATACTATTTTGTGTACTCAGTGTACATTATCCATCATGCATCTCTATGACACAACACACATTGCTTGGACTCACCTCCTATTCTCTCGCTCCCTATCTCGCTGTCTGTCTTTCTCTCCGTCTTTCTCTCTCTCTCCTAGTCATGACTGGCCCTCAGCCCTGTGACTTTTACAAATGCCCTCAGACAGATGAACGATGCCTGTCACTGTCACTCCTCTCAGGCGGAAAGCTTATCCACACACACACCATTGTCTTGACGAGCGGGAGAGAGAAAGTGATGACAAATACAATCTGATAAATGGCCTAGTTAAGGAAATCATCACAAGGCATTATGCTCGACGCGTGCAGAGGATGGCACTGATCCAGAGGACAGCCGGAATGGAGGATGCAGCCTTTTACAGGACCAATAAAGAGCGTTTGACACAAAACGGTTCTGAAAGGCTCACCACTGGCCAGCTCAAAGAGTGATGGCCACAAGCACAGCAGAGTCCAGCAGTCAATGAGGAATCACATTCTGTCAGCTATGCTTGGCTGCTGGACAGCAAACAACCAGAAATGCACCAGAAATGATCTGTCCTCCAAGAGGCATACAGGCGCTACACTCAATCTGCTCCACTCTATAAACAAGCCTCGGAACAGCATAACAGAATGTGGGGCTGGGGGCCGGGGGCCCCTTTTTCAATATTTTTTCTGAAAAGCCAGCATTTTTAAATAGACTAGTGTGAACAATATGTACAATCGGGGGGCAGAAAGGGGGCCGCTTTTCCCACACAGAGGACGGCTCTCGCCCTCTCTCCAGCTGTGAGCCCTCATTCAGATGGGAGCACATTTTCTCTATTCAGCTATTCAGTTACGAAGCTGTAATTATCTCATGCATATAATTTAGCTTTTCTTTCTCCTGCTATCACTCTCTTTTGTCGCTGCTCATGCAACTTTGCTTTTCTGTAACAATATAATATACAGCCTTTCCCTGGCTTTCATAGCTTTGTGTTTATTTACTTACTGCCACTGTCTGTAAGAATTCCAGTCATCTCAACTAATGAAATACCCCTTGAAGTGAAGACATTTACTGTTGTAATTTGCTTTGGAAATATGAAATACACCATTGAATTGAAGGGGACCATAACCTCCGCTGGTACCATGGCTAACCAGGCAAAGTGACCAGGCGAAGAGCGAAGAGGACCATAACCTCCACTGGCACCATGGCTAACCAGGCAAAGTGACCAGGCGAAGAGCGAAGAGGACCATAACCTCCGCTGGTACCATGGCTAACCAGGCAAAGTGACCAGGCGAAGAGCTTTATTGGCATGGCTGCTTCAGCCTCACTGACTAGAGTGATAAGATGTTCTGAGTCCATTGATACACACAGAGCCTATATTTGGGAGTCTGTAAGTCATGAGGATGTACCCAACATTTGCTTTCACATTATCGTTTCACATCAACAATAGCCTATTCAATTCCCACTGTACGCCGTCTTTACTCAAAAGGTGGTGGAACAATCCAACACAAAATGTCAAAAATAAAACAACAAGACAGTTATTGACTTCCATTTGTTGTGCAAATGTTAATATTGATAACAATGGTTGTCAGTAAATATCAACAGATCAATATGTTTCAGTCCTTACACTTCTCTCTCCAGTGTCCATGGCTACAGCTTGTTCCCTGTCTAACACATTCACACAGAGGGGCAGAGAAATAGACATATCAGGCTCTGGTGCAAATTTAGAAGCCTCGAAGGCATACCCCTGGGCAATGTGAAAGTCACAATGAGAGAGAGGTGTCATTTTGCAATGTTTATGTATTTTTAGATGGAGAACTATAGAATGAGGGTCATGCAACAACATATTTGTTCATTCTGTCATTAAGGCATACGCTACATTGAGATCATGTGTTGAGGTTCAAGTGATAAATGTACAGTGCATTCGGAAAGAATTCAGACCCTTTCACTTTTTCCACATTTTGTTACGTTGCAACCTTATTCTAAAATTGATTAAATATGTTTTTCTCCTCGTCCATCTACACACAATACCCCCTAACGACAAAGCAAAAACAGGTTTTTAGACATTTTTGCAAATGTAGAAAATAAATACTGAAAAATCACATTTACATAAGTATTCAGACCCTTTACTCAGTACTTTGTTGAAGCACCTTTGGCAGTGATTACAGCATCGAGTCTTCTTGGGTATGACGCTACAAACTTGGCACACCTGTATTTTGGGAGTTTCTCCCATTCTTCTCTGCAGATCCTCTCAAGCTCTGTCAGGTTGGATGGGGAGCAATGCTGCACAGCTATTTTCAGGTCTCTTCAGAGATGTTCGATTGGGTTTAAGTCCGGGCTCTGGCTGGGCCACTCAAGGACATTCAGAGACTTGTCCCGAAGCCACTCCTGCGTTGCCGTGGCTGTGTGCTTAGGATCATTGCTTAGGGTCACCATTGTCCTAAGGTGAACCTTTGCCTGAGGTCCTGAACACTCTGGAACAGGTTTTCATCAAGGATCTCTCTGTACTTTGCTCCGTTCATTTTTCCATCAATCTTGACTAGTCTCCCAGCCCCTGCCTCTGAAAAACATCCCCACAGCATGATGCTGCCACCACCATGCTTCACAGTAGGGATGGTTCCAGGTTAACTCCAGATGTGACATTTGGTGTGTCTTTTATTGAGGAGTGGCTTCCGTCTGGCCACTCTACCATAAAGGCCTGATTGGTGGAGTGATGCAGAGAGGTTGTCCTTCTTGAAGTTTCTCCCATCTCCACTCTGTCAGAGTGACTATCGGGTTCTTAGTCACCTCCCTGACCAAGGCCCTTCTCCCCCGATTGCTCAGTTTGGCAGTGTGGCCAGCTCTAGTAAGAGTCTTGGTGGTTCGAAACTTCTTTCCATTTATGAATGATGGAGGCCACTGTCTTCTTGGGGACCTTCAATCCTGTTTCGGAGCTCTACGGACAATTCCTTAGACCTCATGGCTTGATATTTTGCACCGACATGCACTGTCAACTGTGGGACCTTACATAGACAGGTGTTTCTTTCCAAATCATGTCCAATCAATTGAATTTACCACAGGTGGGACTCCAATCAAGTTGTAGAAACATCTCAAGGATGATCAATGGAAATAGGATGCACCTGAGCTCAATTTCGAGTCTCATAGCAAAGCGTCTGAATATTTATGTAAATAAGGTGTTTCTGCTTTTATTTTGTAATACATTTGCAAAAGTTTCTGAAAACCTATCATTATGGGGTATTGTGTGTAGATTGATGAGGAAAACAATTAATTTAATTAATTTTATAATAAGGCTGTAACGTAACAAAATGTGGAAAAAGTCAAGAGGTCTGAATACTTTCCGAATGCACTGTAAGGTAGGGAAAGCACCAATTTCCCACAATTATCAAGTTCCTGTTGCTATAGTGATGCCAGTTTGATTGTTTCATTTCAGACCTCGACTCCTGATCATTTTGTTATTTGTTCATTCAAGCCTTGTTTGGTGCTATTGTTTGTTTGCTTTGTGTTTCTTTAACAAATCTGTTAAAAGATTACAAACAATCTAAAACATGCTCTCATCAAAAAAACATTTCTCCTTTCTCACACTAAAGACAAGACTCTGATCTATAAACATGTTATTTACGTGATATTGATCCAAAGAGAAAACATAAACAAACGCAGTAGCATAGAGTCAAGGGGGCAGGTAGCCTAGTGGTTTAAAGCGTTGGGCCAGTAACCAAAAGGTCGCTGAGTCAACTCGGTGTAAAATATGTTAATGTGCCCTTGAGCAAGGCGCTGTACCCTAATTGCTCTGGATAAGAGCATCTGCTAAATGACTAAAATGACTAAAAAACACAATCAGTCTTTATATTTCCTCCAGTCACACACATCAACGTTCATGGAGCACCAAATAAAAGGTGATATCCTGTTGAAGTGTCAGCCACAACATTGACAATCAGCTCGTGTGCTGTTTCTTCCTGGTCCAGGCCAGACGCATACCTATTGGTGAACCGCAAGTATCAGTCAGTAGATATCAGTTGACTTTGGACAGAAAATTGGATACCATTCATCAATAGCCCTGTAGAACACTGCACTGACACTCAAGTCATGTACTGCAGGCATAGGTTGAGGACTGTTTCTCATGCTGCTGAACCAAACCCTCCCCAGCCACCCTCCCCGGAACCAGATTGCTTTGTCACATCTCAGTGATAATAATCCTAGTGACAATTCCTCTGCACCAGACATGGCAGTGGCCGTGTCTTTCTCCATCTCATGCTGCTCGTCTCCAGGCCATTATTTCCCTGACTTCTCCCTTCATGCCCCCCATAAATTTGCAGATATATGAATCACACATAATGGAAAGTAAATGGCATCTGTCTCCTGGAGCTCACCGCCTCCTAACGCATGCAAAGTAGAGCACCGTCTTTCCCGTCATGACTCATGTTGTTGAGAACAAAAATGTTAGACTGGTTGTAATGATATGAGGGGGGTTTAGAAGAGGAAGAGGGAAGGTGAGATTGTATTTCTGGCCCATTGTATACACTTTCTCCATTCCCTTCACGTAGCTTTCTTATTCGATCCCATCACATTTCTGGTAGGTTATGGGTAACGGTAACCTAGGGTTGTATAACATCTCTTTGTCCACTTTTGAGTATTCTGAGAAAATTCCTTTCTTTAATAACATCCAGGGGGACATTCCTTGAATGACAAATGAGGAGAGAAGAGGAGAGGATGGTAAGGATGAGAGGAGAGGTGAAGAGAGGAGAGAAGAGACGGAGGAGAGGAGAGGGGGAGAGAAGAGATAAGTGAAGAGAAGAGACAGGAGGAGAGGAGAGAAGGGATAGAAGAGGGCTGAAGGGAGGTGACTATAGAACACCGCTGCACTGGTACTAGACTGTTCTCTTTGTTGTTCAACCCAACAGGGCTCTGCACTTCTGAGGCTAATGCCTCAAATGTCAGAGAATGAAAAGCAGAGCAATTCCCCCAAGTCTTCACACCAAGCCTCTCGTCTATTTAACCTCAATATAACCCAAGGAACTGGGGAATCAACTTACTTTTGGTTTGCAATTAAAACTCACTCATGAATCTCAATTTCTGTATATTGCAGAGGCACAAATGACCAAGGTCCATGTCAATGAACGATTAAGCTAAGTGTGAATGATTGCCTGAAAAAGCGTAGGCATATATTGCTCATTCTTACTCATTCTACATCGAACCTCTAGGCAGCAAATGATGCAGAGTAGAGTGTGCTTGACCTTATTATCCAATTGTAGATGTGGACATATAGCCGTTAACCATGTGAATGTTTGCTCTTTACTGTGCTGAGGCGTAGGCTATGGAACTCCCAGTAGGCTATGGAACTCCCATCACACCGCCAGAGAGAGGATAATCAGACAAATATGCAATGGTGCTTACAAGAGAATTACTTTACTCACAGCAGGGGATCCTGTCTGAACTGAACCATAATACAGTATGACTTCAATGCAAACTCCACACTAACCCTTAACTGAGTTTAAATTCCTAATTGGCACCTCTGCTGGGGGTAATTAAAAAAATTACTCTTAAAGAACAAAGGCTTTGTGGAGTAAAACAGGGCTGTAGAGTTTATGGTATCTGTTCTGGTATCAGTCACAATATGTTCTGGAGCTACATGAGTGAGTGAAGAAGAACCCGCAATCGAATTGATTGCCTTCATTTGTTTACGTGTTGGTGCGGCGGACTTGCTTGGCTGAGCTAATTGCAACCAGTGCTTGCTGGCGCTCTCTTAAAGCAGACAGGCCTATTTTTCGTCTCTTATCAGCTTAATACCTCACTGAGTTATTTCTTTATTTAGCTTTCCATTTGTATACAGCTTACTGTTGCAGCATTTGAAGTTATGGATGAATTCTCTTCCAAGACGCCATCGCCAATGCCGTGTGTGCCTCTTCGTTTGAAGTATCGCAGAGGAAGATGATTAAGGATGTATAAGACTTGTTTCGTTTTTTTTGTTCATTTTTTCCCCTCTGCCATGCAGCCAACTTGACAGTCTGGTTTCACGCTAATCAAAAGAATGCTTGAGGAAAATGCGCACGGTCCGAAGGGGATTTATCCTGTCCCTAATAGCATCAGAGGCAGATAGAGAAAGGCTGTACGGCTCAGCATTTTGCAGGGCTTAGTTATGTTTCTGAAGGATGGTCCAACTCCCCACGTTACGAAACGCACAGGTTGGTTAATTAGAGAAGAGGGCTAGTGTGGTAGCCCTGCTGCACCCCTGCACATTACCCATCCATACTTATTTGTTCCTGTCATGACCAAATGCATCTACACTTAGAAAAAAAGGTTCCAAAGGGGTTCTTCAGCTGTCTCCGTAGGAGAACTCTTTTTGGTTCCAGGTAGAACCCTCTCTGAAAAGAGTTCTACATGGAACCCAAAGGATTATCCAATGGGGACAGCAGAATAACCCTTTCAGGTTCCAGATAGACCCTTTTATCTAAGAGACAAGCACACACACAAACATACACCTATCCAGATTTCCACCTGATTCACGCAGTCTCCTCTGAACAGTTGATGTTGAGACGTGTCTGTTACTTGAACTCCGTGAAGCATTTATTTGGGCTGCAATCTGAGGTGTAGTTAACTCTAATGAACGTATCCCCTGCAGCAGAGGTAATTTTGGGTCTTCCATTCCTGTGACGGTACACATGATAGCCAGTTTCATCATAGCGCTTGATGGTTTTTGTGACCGCCCTTGAAGAAACTTTCAAAGTTCTTGACATTTTCTACATTGACTGATGTTCATGTCTTAAAGTAATGATGGACTGTCGTTTCTCCTTGCTTATTTAAGCTGTTCTTGCCATTATAATGACTTGGCTTTTACTAAATCTTCTGTATACCATCCCTACTGTCACGTCTACTCCCGCTCCTTCTCTCCGGCGTTCGGCACTTCATCATTAAGCACACCTGGACTCCATTATCTCACTCATTACCTCCACTTTATCTGGCACTCCCTTAGGTTCCTTCCCCAGGCAGTATTGTTTCTGTTTGTTCATGTCTAGATGCTACTCCTACGTTGTATCATTCCATGTTATTTATTTTATTAAATTTACCACCTGCACCTGCTTCTGGACTCCCAGTGTCTACGTTACAGAATACCGCCTCACAAAATGGAAGCAGCAGGAAATCAGAACATCTCCTAGAAGTTCGATGAGCAGGGATACCCACTTCGTCAACACCACGACCAGATGGCACAACTGGGGACGGCTATGGAAGAGGTTCTTCGCTGTGTTCAACGTCTCAAACATACCCGAGAAGCGTTGCCTTCAACTAGCGGAGGATACTCTACCACCAGTTGACCCAGCGAGCCAGCACACCAGCCCATTCAGCAACCTGCCTAGGTCAGCGATTCCCGCTTATCCCTCCGGGATAAATATGATGCTACCCCTTCTAAATAACGTGGCTCCCTACTACAGTGCTCCCTCTACTTTGCACACCAGATGGGAGCTCCTACCACCGAGAGGTCCAAGGTTGCCACGGTTATTTCTCTGCTGACTGGGCGGGCGTTGGACTGGGCCACGGCCGTTTGGGGGAGAGGAGAGGAGGAGCTGGATTCGTATGAGGGGTTCATGTATCTTCGATCATCCATCAGAGGGCAAAGGGGGGAGAACGCATACTCCAACTACGGCAGGAGTACCAGACGGCGCTCACCTTCTGGACAGAAGCAGCATCCAGTGGATGGAATGAGCCGACGCTTCGTACGCTATTCAGAGGAGGACTGCACGAGGAGGTTCAGACGGAACTGGCTTGTCGAGACAACAACCTCTCCTTGGATGCACTCATCGCGATGGCCATCTGTCTGGATAACCTTCTTCGGAAGCGTCGTCACTCTCATCGCTTCTCTTTCTCCCTCAGTGAACACTTTGGATCAGCTCCTGAACTCATGGAGGTAGGGGTCACACACCTCCCTGCGGCGGAGCGATGCAGACGGAGACAGCTGGGGCTCTGTCTCTATTGTGGTCAAGGCGGACACCAGCTCCAGCGGTGTCCGGTACGTCCCAACTCGGGATCCACGAGAGCAGAGGGACCGTTACGTGATTTTCCACCTCCTGGGGCAGGTGTGAGAATCAACTCTTCATCACTTTCTGCCAAACCCTTTTTGGTGTCGATCGCACTAGTTGACTGTCCCTCATGTACTGTTTCCACAGCATTAGTGGATTCTGGTGCCGCAGGGAACTTTATTGACCAGACCCTTGCCTCCTTTCTCAACTTCACCTCATACACGCTCTCCTCTCCTAAACCGGTTCAAGCCCTCAATAATCGTACATTAGGTTCCGGGACCATTACACACATCACCAAACCCCTCACCCTCACAGTGAAGTCCATCAATCAGGAGATCATCTCCTTCTTCAGCACTAGTGCACCAGCTCAAAAGATCATCCTCAGCCTCCCCTGGCTTCAACGCAACAACCCCACCATCTCATGCTCGAGGATGAAAATCACAGACTGAGCACCCGAATGCCGGAGGACCTGCTTCCCCGTCCCCTGTGGTTTCACGTCAGTTGAGAGTCCTGTGGTTGCCCTTCAGCCCAACTTCTCGGAGGTATACCAGGGCCTGCGGGAGGTATTTTCCAAAACCCACACCACCTGTCTCCCTCCTCATCGCCCCTGAGACTGTTCCATCAACCTTCTTGCAGGCTCTGGGCCCCTGCCCAGAGGCATCTACCCTCTGTCGGTGGTTGAAACCTAGTACATCCATGAGGCGCTCCAACAAGGTTTCATCCGCACGTCCACTTCTCCTGCTTCGGCAGGTTTCTTCTTCGTGGCCAAGAAGGATGGAGGGTTACGCCCATGTACTGATTACAGAGGACTCAATGAAGTCACCACCAAGTACCATTACCCTCTTCTGTTGGTGCAGGCAGCTATCGAACAGCTCCGCGGGGCCCGTTTTTTTACCAAGTTGGACCTGCAGAGTGCTTACAATCTCATCCGCATCCGAGAGGGGGATGAACGGATGACAGCTTTAAGCACAATGTCTGGTCACTACGAGTACTTGGTGATGCCATTTGGCTTAGCCAATGCTCTGTCAGTGTTCCAGACATTCGTCAACGAGGTGTTCCAGGACATGCTCGGACGCCAGGTGGTCGTGTATATCGACAACATCCTGGTTTACCCGGCTACCTTGGAGGATAACATAGCTCACGTCCGTGTAGTCCTGGAACGCCTCCTAGCTAACCAACTGTTTGCCAAGGCTGAGAAGTGCCAGTTTCATCAGGAGGCTGTCTCCTTCCTTGGTTACCAAATCAGCCCGCAAGGAGTGAAGATGGTCATCAAGAAGGTAGATGCGGTCAGGTCATGGCCAGTACCAACCACCATAAAGGGGTTACAAAATGTTTTGGAGTTTGCCAACTTCTACCGCAGTTTCATCAGGAACTTCAGCTCCATCACCACTCCTCTCACCTCTCTCCTCAAGGGTGGTCCCTGTAGGTTGGTGTGGAGTCCAGCAGCTGAAGAGGCCTTAAGCCTACTGAAGGGGCGTTTCACCTCCGCCCCATTGCTCAAACACCCAGATCCCATGATATACTTTGTGGTGGAGATGGATGCTTCAGAGGTGGGCATGGTGGCGGGTTCTGTCTCAACGACAAGGTAATCCACAGGAATGGTATCTGTGTGCGTATTACTCTAAGAAACTGTCCTCTGTAGAGAGGAATTGCTTGGCTGTAAAGTTGACATTAGAGGTGTGGAGACTGGCTGGAAGGCGCCAAGGACCCATTTGTCATCCTCACCGACCATAGGAACCTGGAGTACATACGGACAGCGAAGAGGCTGAATCTGCTCCAAGCAAGGTGGGCCCTGTTCTTTACAAGATTTGACTTCATGCTGACCTATCGCTCAGGTTCAAAGAACACCAAAAGCCGATGCCCTGTCCCGTCTCTAAGATTCGGGAGAGGGTCATGTCTAGAATGCACCCATAATCCCTTCCTCATGAGTCATAGCCCCTGTGGTCTGGGACATAGATGTGGCTCTGGAGAGGGAACCCGCACCCACAACCTGTCCTCCTGAGCGCATCTACTGTACGTTCCCACAGGGATAAGGGATTGGCTGCTGACCTGGGTGTGCACAGCTGTCCCTGGTCTCATCTATCCATCTCCCCCCTCTGACGGTTTCACCACCATTTTGGTGGTTGTGGATAGATTTTCTAAATCCTGTCGTCTCATTCCTCTCTCTGGTCTCCCTACTGCTCTCCAGGTCGCTGAGGCAATTTTCCAGCAGGTCTTCCGGCATTATGGCCTTTCCCGGAGGACATCGTCTCCGACTGTTGGCTTCAATTCACACCACGGGTATGAAGAGCACTTATGGAGAAGCTCAGGGTCACGGTCAGCCTCACTTCCGGGTATATGCCTCAGTCCAACTGGCAGGTGGAGAGGATGAACCAGGAGTTGGGGAGGTTCCTGAAGAGTCACTGCCAGGACCGGCAGGGACAGTGGGCCCGATTCCTTCCATGGGTGGAGTACGCCCATAATTCATTACTTCACTCCTCCACCGTGCTGACTCCCTTCCAGTGTGTTCTGTGTTTTCAGCTGGTTCTGGCTCCATGAGCCCCGGGCCAGACCGAAGCTCCTGCGCTTGATGAGTGGTTCAAGTGTGGAGCAAGGCTCACGTGAGACTCTAGCGCGCCGTCCACCGTCAGAAGGAGCAGGAAGAGCACCACCGCAGTGAGACTCCAGTGTTCCATCCTGGGGATCGCGTCTGGCTTTCTACCAGGAACCATCCAACTCCATCTGCCTTGCAAGAAGCTGAGCCCCCGGTTTGTGGGCCCATTCAAGGTTCTTCAGAGGGTCAACGAGATGACAAATAGGTTACAGCTTCCCAGTGAATACCGTATCACACCTTCTTTTCATGTCTCACATCTCAGGCCGGTGGTTTCTGGTCCCCTGGCTGATGCTGTCCCACACAACACCCCTTCATCCCCATGGACGTCGAGGGAGCTCCCGCCTATGCCGTCAGATCCCTACTTGACTCCCGACATCGTGGGGGTCGACTCCAGTACCTGGTGGACTGGGAGGGGTACGGCCTAGAAGAGCAGTGTTGGGTTCCGGTGGAGGAACAATGATTTCCATCTTCACCGCTTCTCGTCCTCGGGAGGGGGGGGTACTGTCACGTCTACTACCGCTCTTCCCCTCTGGCGTTCGATGTCACCGGTTTACTAACCACCGGTCCTGGGAACCATCCTTAGTGATCCTGGCTTTCATCATTACGCGCACCTGCGCTTCATCATTAAGCACACCTGGACTCCATTTCCTCACTCGTTACCTCCCCTTTATCTGGCACTCCCTTAGGTTCCTTCCCCAGGCAGTATTGTTTCTGTTCTTCATGTCTAGACGCTGTATCATTCCATGTTATTTGTTATATTAAAACTTACCACCTGCACCTGCTTCTCGACCCCCAGCGTCTACATTACACCTACCTTGTCACAACACAACTGATTGGCACAAGCGCATTAAAAAGGAAAGAAACTCCACAATTTAACTTGGGTCAAACATTTCGGGTAGCCTTCCACAAGCTTCCCACAATAAGTTGGGTGAATTTTGGCCCATTTCTCCTGACAGAGCTGGTGTAACTGAGTCAGGTTTGTAGGACTCCTTGCTCGCACACGCTTTTTCAGTTCTGCCCACAAATGTTCTATGGGATTGAGGTCAGGGCTTTGTGCTGGCCACTCCAATACCTTGACTTTGTTGTCCTTAAGCCATTTTGCCACAACTTTGGAAGTATGCTTGGGGTCATTGTCGATTTGGAAGACGCATTTGCGACCAAGCTTTAACTTCCTGACAGAAGGTCTTGAGATGTTGCTTCAATATATCCACATAATTTTCCATCCTCATGATGCCATCTATTTTGTGAATTGCACCAGTCCCTCCTGCAGCAAAGCACCCCCACAACATGATGCTGCCACTTGCAAGCATCCGCCTTTTTCCTCCAAACATAACCATGGTCATTATGGCCAAACAGTTCTATTTTTGTTTCATCAGACCAGAGGACATTTCTCCAAAAAGTACGATCTTTGTCCCCATGTGCAGTTGCAAACCGTAGTCTGGCTTTTTTATTGGGGTTTTGGAGCAGTGGCTTCTTCCTTGCTGAGCGGCCTTTCAGGTTATGTCGATATAGGACTCGTTTTACTGTAGATATAGATACTTTGTACCCGTTTCCTCCAGCATCTTCACAGGGTCCTTTGCTGTTGTTCTGGAATTGATTTGTACTTTTCGCACCAAAGTACGTTCATCTCTAGGAGACAGAACACGTCTCCTTCCTGAGCGGTGTGATGGCTGCGTGGGCCCATGGTGTTTATACTTGCGTACTATTGTTTGTACAGATGAACGTGGTACACTCAGGCATTTGGAAATTGCTCCCAAGGATGAACCAGACATGTGGAGGTCTACAATTGTTTTTCTGAGGTCTTGGCTGTTTCTTTTGATTTTCCCATGATGTCAAGCAAAGAGGCACTGCGTTTGAAGGTAGGCCTTGAAATACATCCACAGGTACACCTCCAATTGACTTAAATTATGTATATTATCCTATAGGAAGCTTCTAAAGCCATGCCATCATTTTCTGGAATTTTCCAAGCTGTTTAGAGGCACAGTCAACTTAGTGTATGTAAACTTCTGACCCACTGGAATTGTGATACAGTGAATTATAAGTGAAATAATCTGTAAACAGTTGTTGGAAAAATGACTTGTGTAATGCACAAAGTAGATGTCCTAACCGACTTGCCAAAACTATAGTTTGTTGACAAGAAATTTGTGGAGTGGTTGAAAAACGAGTTTTAATGACTCCAACCTAAGTGTATGTAAACTTCCAACTTCATCTGTATATACCATACCCATGATCTCTCCATCACGAGCCAACCTGCACAGCTACTGTGCATTACTGTTAGGTATTGTTGCACTGTTGGGGCTAGAAACACAAGCCTTTTGCTGCCCCTGCAATAACATCTGTAAATCTGTGTATATGACCAATAAACTGTGATTTGATATGCTAAAACCTTGATAAAAACCTGCTCCAGAGCGCTCAGGACCTCACACTGGGGGCGAAGATTCACCTTCCAACAGGACAACGACCCTAAGCATACAGCCAAGACAACACAGGAGTGGCTTCAGGACAAGTCTCTGAATATCCTTGAGTGGCCCAGCCAAAGCTCGGACTTGAACTCGATCAAACATCTCTGGAGAGACCTGAAAATAGCTGTGGAGCGACACTCCCCATCCAACCTGAGAGAGCTTGAGAGGATCTGTAGAGAAGAATGGGAGAAACTCCCATGTGCCAAGCTTGTAGCGTCTTACCCAAGAAGACTCGAGGCTGTAATAGCTGCCAAAGGTGCTTCAACAAAGTACTGAGTAAAGGGTCTGAAAACGTATGTAAATTTAATATTTCCCCATTTTTATTTTTACTAAATTAGCAAAAATGATTATAAACCTGTTTTTGCTTTGTTGTTATGGGGTATTGTGTGTAATATGTACACCATTTAATCAATTTTAGAATAAGGCTGTAACATAACAAAATGTGGAAAAAGTCAAGGGGTCTGAATACTTTCCAAATGCACTGTACATACACATGACCTTGTGATCACGATCTAACCTGCATAGCTACATGCTCAAACGTTCATCTTTCACGAGTTTGTGTGTGTGTCTGTGTGCGAGAGTGAGTGAGAGAGAAAACAGACAGATTGTGTGTGTGTGTGTGTTTGTGCATGTGTGTATTTGTTTGTGTGTGTAACGATTCTCGTCCTCTTCAGACGAGGAGTATGAAGGATCGGACCAATACGCAGCGTGGTAAGTGTCCATGATAGTTTAATAAAACTGAACACGACAAAATACAAAAATAACAAAGTGAATAATAACGAAAACCGAAACAGTCCTGAAATGTGACACAAACACTAACACAGGAAACAATCACCCACAACACACAATGGAAAACAGACTACCTAAATATGGCTCCCAATCAGAGACAACGATAAACAGCTGCCTCTGATTGGGAACCACACCAGGCCAAACACATAGAAAACAAACAACCTAGAAAAAAGAACATAGACTGCCCACCCTAACTCACGCCCTGACCAAACTAAAATAGAGACACAAAAAAGGAACTAAGGTCAGGACGTGACAGTGTGCTCATGTAGTACAGTATGTGTATGCGTGTGTTTCTCCTCAGTGCAACCATCATGAATTGCTGTCAAATTCAGCAAGACCCAAGCAAGATTTATGTCAGTCAGATGAGCTCAAACCAATGATTTAAACCTCTGTAAGATCTATAATCTGTTAACACAGCCTGGCTGGGCACAGGCATAGCATGAAATGCAACTTGATATATGGATATGAATGTCACGACTTCAACCGAGGCAGGCTCTCCTTCCCGTTCGGGTGGCGCTCGGCGGTCGTCGTCACCGGCCTACTAGCTGCCACTGACTCTTTTTCCTCCTATGTGTTTATTTGTATCACCTGTGTTGAGGTAAATTGGTAATTAGTGTGGCTTTATTAGTCAGCCAGCCCGTATGCTTCTTTGTGCGGGATTGTTCGTCTGTAGTTTTGGATTTTGGGAGTGGTTTATTGTATTGTGTACTGGGTTTATCTCCCGTGTTTGTGGACAGGTGTTTATGAAACCCAGTAAGTCCGTGTTGGACATTTTGTTTGCCGGTTGGGCATTAAAGAATCACCGTATTGAAGCTCTGCTGTTCCTGCGTCTGATTTCACACCCCCCGACACCCAGGTCGTTACAGAATCCCGCACCAATAAATGGAGTCAGCAGGAGCAGCAGCCAACCCTCTCCCATCGATGGAGGAACGGGTTCTCCACCACACCACCGTCCTCCATCGGATCGGATCAGCCATGGACCAAATGATGGAGAGAATGGAGCGATGGGAGAGGAGTGGGCTCCTCTCTCCACCTTCGGCCCCCCCCCCCCCCCCCCCCCCAGGACTCTCCATCCCCCGGCTCCAGCGCGCTCCGTCTTACGCTCCCGAGGGATTATGATGGAGCAGCGGCAGGTTGTCAGGGGTTCTTACTCCAACTGGAGCTATACCTGGCCACTGTTCGCCCCACTCCCTCGGGAGCGGAGAGGGTGAGTGTCCTCGTCTCCTGCCTAACGGGTCGTGCTCTGGAGTGGGCCAACGCAGTCTGGAATGGCCCGGACTCCGCGAAGGAACACTACCCGGAGTTTACCCGTCGTTTTCGTGCCGTGTTTGACCACCCCCCAGACGGCCGAGCGGCGGGTGAGAGACTATTTCATCTCAGGCAGGAGAAGAGGAGCGCACAGGATTTCGCGCTGGAGTTCCGGACCTTGGCCGCGGGATCAGGGTGGAACGACAGGGCCCTTATTGACCACTACCGGTGTAGTCTCCGGGAGGACGTCCGCAGGGAGCTAGCGTGTCGGGACATCGCGCTTTCTCTAGATGAGCTTATTGACATGTCCATCCGACTGGATAATCTGCTGGCTGCCCGCGGGCGTTCGGAGAGGGTCCTGTGCGTTCCACCACCCAGCGCCCCGGCTCCCATCCCGATGGAGTTGGGAGGGACCGCGCCTAGGGGTACCGGAGGAGGAGGCCCCCCCTGCACCAGCTGTGGTCAGAGAGGACACACGGTCGATCGGTGCTGGGGGGGTCTGTCTGGGAGTCGAGATGTCAGGCGGAACGCTTCTCGATCACCCCAGTCGAGTCAGCACCAAACTCACTCAGAACCCCCTGTTGGTCACATGTTTGTCTCAATTTTTTTCCTTTATTTTTTCCCCTCTTCCCAGCATAGGGCACTAGTCGATTCAGGTGCAGCTGGGAACTTTATGGATCGCGGACTCGCCCGTAAGTTGGGCGTTCCGCTTGTGCCGATAGATTCTCCCTTTCCCGTTCACTCCCTAGATAGCCGGCCATTAGGGTCAGGGGTGGTCAGGGAGGCCACAGTTCCCCTGGACATGGTGACGCAGGGGAATCATAGGGAACGTATCGGTCTATATATTATTGATTCGCCTGCGTTTCCAGTGGTGCTGGGTATTCCCTGGTTGGCCCGGCACAATCCCAATATTTCGTGGAGACAGGGGGTTCTCCAGGGGTGGTCAGAGGAGTGTTCTGGAAGGTGTCTGGGAGTTTCCATTGGTGCCACGTCGGTGGAGAGTCCAGACCAGGGTTCCACGGTGCGCATTCCCCCCGAGTATGCCGATTTGGCAATCGCTTTCTGTAAAAGGAAAGCGACGAAATTACCACCACATCGACCGGGTAGGGATTGTGCGATAGATCTCCAGGTTAACGCTGCGCTTCCTAAGAGTCACGTGTACCCTTTGTCCCAAGAGGAGACGTTGGCTATGGAAACATATGTCACGGAGTCTCTGGGACAGGGGTACATTCGGCCCTCCATCTCACCCGTCTCCTCGAGTTTCTTTTTTGTGAAGAAAAAGGAGGGAGGTTTGCGTCCGTGTATTGATTATAGAGGTCTAAATGCCATCACAGTGGGGTTTAGTTACCCACTACCTCTCATCGCTTCGGCGGTGGAATCATTTCACGGAGCGCAGTTCTTTACAAAACTGGACCTCAGGAGCGCGTACAGTCTGGTGCGTATTCGGAAAGGAGACGAGTGGAAAACCGCATTTAGTACCACATCGGGCCACTATGAGTACTGCGTCATGCCGTATGGGTTAAAGAATGCTCCAGCCGTGTTCCAATCCTTTGTAGATGACATTCTCAGGGACCTGCACGTGCAGGGGGTAGTTGTGTATATCGATGACATTCTGATCTACTCAACTACTCACGCCGCGCATGTATCTCTGGTACGCAAAGTGCTTGGCAGACTGCTGGAGCATGACTTATACGTCAAGGCTGAGAAGTGTGTGTTTTCCAAACAAGCCGTCTCCTTCCTGGGTTATCGCATTTCCACCTCGGGGGTGGTGGTGGAGAGTGACCGCATAAAGGCCATGCGTAATTGGCCGACTCTGACCACGGTAAAAGAGGTGCAGCGGTTTTTGGGTTTTGCCAACTACTACCGGAGATTTATCCGGGGTTTTGGCCAGGTAGCGGCTCCCATTACCTCACTGCTGAGGGGGGGTCCGGTGCGGTTGCGATGGTCAGCGGCGGCGGACGGAGCTTTCAACAGGTTGAAGGCTCTGTTCACGGATGCTCCCGTGTTGGCGCATCCGGATCCCTCTTTAGCATTCATAGTGGAGGTGGACGCGTCCGAGGCTGGGGTGGGTGCCGTGCTATCACAGCGCTCGGGTACGCCACCAAAACTCCGCCCCTGCGCTTTCTTCTCTAGTAAGCTCAGTGCAGCGGAGCGTAACTATGATGTGGGGGATCGGGAGTTGTTAGCGGTGGTCAGGGCTCTGAAGGTGTGGAGACACTGGCTTGAGGGGGCTAAGCACCCCTTTCTCATCTGGACCGACCACCAGAATCTGGAGTATATTCGGGCAGCTCGGAGACTGAACCCACGTCAGGCAAGGTGGGCCATGTTTTTTACCCGGTTTCGGTTCACGTTGTCCTATAGACCCGGCTCCCAAAACGTAAAGGCAGACGCACTGTCCCGCCTTTACGACACGGAGGATAGGACCACCGAACCCACTCCCATCATCCCCGCCTCGAGGCTGATCGCGCCAGTGGTATGGGAGGTGGACTCGGACATCGAGCGGGCGCTACGGGCGGAACCCGCGCCTCCTCAGTGTCCGGCGGGCCGTAAGTACGTACCGCTTGGTGTTCGGGACCAACTGATTCGGTGGGCTCATGTCCTACCCTCCTCGGGTCACCCTGGGGTGACGAGGACAGTGGGGAGCCTTCGGGGGAGGTATTGGTGGCCTACCTTAGCTCGAGACGTTAGGGTTTATGTCTCCTCCTGTTCGGTATGCGCTCAGAGTAAGGCTCCTAGGCACCTTCCTCGAGGGAAGTTGCAACCCCTCCCCGTTCCACAACGGCCATGGTCTCATCTGTCTGTAGACTTCCTGACCGATCTTCCCCCCTCTCAGGGAAACACTACGGTTCTGGTAATTGTGGATCGGTTTTCTAAGTCCTGCCGTCTCCTCCCGTTGCCCGGTATCCCTACTGCCCTACAGACTGCGGAGGCCTTATTCACCCACGTCTTCCGGCACTACGGGGTGCCGGAGGACATCGTTTCTGATCGGGGCCCCCAGTTCACGTCCCGAGTGTGGAGGGCGTTCATGGAGCGTCTGGGGGTCACGGTCAGCCTGACTTCCGGTTATCACCCCGAGAGTAATGGGCAGGTGGAGAGAGTGAACCAGGAGGTGGGTAGGTTTCTGCGGTCGTATTGCCAGGACCGGCCAGGGGAGTGGGCGAGATACATTCCCTGGGCCGAGATGGCCCAGAACTCACTACGCCACTCCTCTACTAATGTGTCCCCCTTTCAGTGTGTGTTGGGGTACCAGCCGGTCCTGGCACCATGGCATCCGAGCCAGACCGAGGCTCCTGCGGTGGAGGAGTGGGTACAGCGCTCCAAGGAGACCTGGAGGGCCGTCCAGGAGTTCCTCCAACAAGCTACTAGAAGGCAGAAGAGGAGCGCTGACCGCCACCGCAGTGAGGCCCCCGTGTTTGTACCGGGGGAAAGGGTCTGGCTCTCGACCCGAAACCTACCCCTCCGCTTGCCCTGCCGGAAGCTGGGGCCGCAGTGTGTAGGGCCCTTCAAAGTCCTGAGGAGAATAAACGAGGTGTGTTATCGATTAAAACTCCCTTCCTATTATCGTATTAACCCCTTGTTTCATGTGTCTCTCCTCAGGCCGGTGGTAGCTGGTCCCCTGCAGGACGGTGAGGTGCCGGAGGTCCCTCCTCCCCCTCTGGACATCGAGGGGTCCCCGGCGTACACGATACGGGCCATTCTGGACTCGAGACGCCGGGTGAGGGGCCTGCAGTACCTCGTGGACTGGGAGGGGTACGGTCCGGAGGAGAGGTGCTGGGTACCGGTGGAGGACATTTTGGATCCATCTATGTTAAGGGATTTCCATCGCCTCCATCCGGATCGCCCTGCGCCTCGTCCTCCGGGTCGACCTCTAGGCCGGTGTCGGCGCGCTGCGGGAGCCGCGCGTCAGAGGGGGGGTACTGTCACGACTTCAACCGAGGCAGGCTCTCCTTCCCGTTCGGGTGGCGCTCGGCGGTCGTCGTCACCGGCCTACTAGCTGCCACTGACTCTTTTTCCTCCTATGTGTTTATTTGTATCACCTGTGTTGAGGTAAATTGGTAATTAGTGTGGCTTTATTAGTCAGCCAGCCCGTATGCTTCTTTGTGCGGGATTGTTCGTCTGTAGTTTTGGATTTTGGGAGTGGTTTATTGTATTGTGTACTGGGTTTATCTCCCGTGTTTGTGGACAGGTGTTTATGAAACCCAGTAAGTCCGTGTTGGACATTTTGTTTGCCGGTTGGGCATTAAAGAATCACCGTATTGAAGCTCTGCTGTTCCTGCGTCTGATTTCACACCCCCCGACACCCAGGTCGTTACAGAATCCCGCACCAATAAATGGAGTCAGCAGGAGCAGCAGCCAACCCTCTCCCATCGATGGAGGAACGGGTTCTCCACCACACCACCGTCCTCCATCGGATCGGATCAGCCATGGACCAAATGATGGAGAGAATGGAGCGATGGGAGAGGAGTGGGCTCCTCTCTCCACCTTCGGCCCCCCCCCCCCCCCCCCCCCCAGGACTCTCCATCCCCCGGCTCCAGCGCGCTCCGTCTTACGCTCCCGAGGGATTATGATGGAGCAGCGGCAGGTTGTCAGGGGTTCTTACTCCAACTGGAGCTATACCTGGCCACTGTTCGCCCCACTCCCTCGGGAGCGGAGAGGGTGAGTGTCCTCGTCTCCTGCCTAACGGGTCGTGCTCTGGAGTGGGCCAACGCAGTCTGGAATGGCCCGGACTCCGCGAAGGAACACTACCCGGAGTTTACCCGTCGTTTTCGTGCCGTGTTTGACCACCCCCCAGACGGCCGAGCGGCGGGTGAGAGACTATTTCATCTCAGGCAGGAGAAGAGGAGCGCACAGGATTTCGCGCTGGAGTTCCGGACCTTGGCCGCGGGATCAGGGTGGAACGACAGGGCCCTTATTGACCACTACCGGTGTAGTCTCCGGGAGGACGTCCGCAGGGAGCTAGCGTGTCGGGACATCGCGCTTTCTCTAGATGAGCTTATTGACATGTCCATCCGACTGGATAATCTGCTGGCTGCCCGCGGGCGTTCGGAGAGGGTCCTGTGCGTTCCACCACCCAGCGCCCCGGCTCCCATCCCGATGGAGTTGGGAGGGACCGCGCCTAGGGGTACCGGAGGAGGAGGCCCCCCCTGCACCAGCTGTGGTCAGAGAGGACACACGGTCGATCGGTGCTGGGGGGGTCTGTCTGGGAGTCGAGATGTCAGGCGGAACGCTTCTCGATCACCCCAGTCGAGTCAGCACCAAACTCACTCAGAACCCCCTGTTGGTCACATGTTTGTCTCAATTTTTTTCCTTTATTTTTTCCCCTCTTCCCAGCATAGGGCACTAGTCGATTCAGGTGCAGCTGGGAACTTTATGGATCGCGGACTCGCCCGTAAGTTGGGCGTTCCGCTTGTGCCGATAGATTCTCCCTTTCCCGTTCACTCCCTAGATAGCCGGCCATTAGGGTCAGGGGTGGTCAGGGAGGCCACAGTTCCCCTGGACATGGTGACGCAGGGGAATCATAGGGAACGTATCGGTCTATATATTATTGATTCGCCTGCGTTTCCAGTGGTGCTGGGTATTCCCTGGTTGGCCCGGCACAATCCCAATATTTCGTGGAGACAGGGGGTTCTCCAGGGGTGGTCAGAGGAGTGTTCTGGAAGGTGTCTGGGAGTTTCCATTGGTGCCACGTCGGTGGAGAGTCCAGACCAGGGTTCCACGGTGCGCATTCCCCCCGAGTATGCCGATTTGGCAATCGCTTTCTGTAAAAGGAAAGCGACGAAATTACCACCACATCGACCGGGTAGGGATTGTGCGATAGATCTCCAGGTTAACGCTGCGCTTCCTAAGAGTCACGTGTACCCTTTGTCCCAAGAGGAGACGTTGGCTATGGAAACATATGTCACGGAGTCTCTGGGACAGGGGTACATTCGGCCCTCCATCTCACCCGTCTCCTCGAGTTTCTTTTTTGTGAAGAAAAAGGAGGGAGGTTTGCGTCCGTGTATTGATTATAGAGGTCTAAATGCCATCACAGTGGGGTTTAGTTACCCACTACCTCTCATCGCTTCGGCGGTGGAATCATTTCACGGAGCGCAGTTCTTTACAAAACTGGACCTCAGGAGCGCGTACAGTCTGGTGCGTATTCGGAAAGGAGACGAGTGGAAAACCGCATTTAGTACCACATCGGGCCACTATGAGTACTGCGTCATGCCGTATGGGTTAAAGAATGCTCCAGCCGTGTTCCAATCCTTTGTAGATGACATTCTCAGGGACCTGCACGTGCAGGGGGTAGTTGTGTATATCGATGACATTCTGATCTACTCAACTACTCACGCCGCGCATGTATCTCTGGTACGCAAAGTGCTTGGCAGACTGCTGGAGCATGACTTATACGTCAAGGCTGAGAAGTGTGTGTTTTCCAAACAAGCCGTCTCCTTCCTGGGTTATCGCATTTCCACCTCGGGGGTGGTGGTGGAGAGTGACCGCATAAAGGCCATGCGTAATTGGCCGACTCCGACCACGGTAAAAGAGGTGCAGCGGTTTTTGGGTTTTGCCAACTACTACCGGAGATTTATCCGGGGTTTTGGCCAGGTAGCGGCTCCCATTACCTCACTGCTGAGGGGGGGTCCGGTGCGGTTGCGATGGTCAGCGGCGGCGGACGGAGCTTTCAACAGGTTGAAGGCTCTGTTCACGGATGCTCCCGTGTTGGCGCATCCGGATCCCTCTTTAGCATTCATAGTGGAGGTGGACGCGTCCGAGGCTGGGGTGGGTGCCGTGCTATCACAGCGCTCGGGTACGCCACCAAAACTCCGCCCCTGCGCTTTCTTCTCTAGTAAGCTCAGTGCAGCGGAGCGTAACTATGATGTGGGGGATCGGGAGTTGTTAGCGGTGGTCAGGGCTCTGAAGGTGTGGAGACACTGGCTTGAGGGGGCTAAGCACCCCTTTCTCATCTGGACCGACCACCAGAATCTGGAGTATATTCGGGCAGCTCGGAGACTGAACCCACGTCAGGCAAGGTGGGCCATGTTTTTTACCCGGTTTCGGTTCACGTTGTCCTATAGACCCGGCTCCCAAAACGTAAAGGCAGACGCACTGTCCCGCCTTTACGACACGGAGGATAGGACCACCGAACCCACTCCCATCATCCCCGCCTCGAGGCTGATCGCGCCAGTGGTATGGGAGGTGGACTCGGACATCGAGCGGGCGCTACGGGCGGAACCCGCGCCTCCTCAGTGTCCGGCGGGCCGTAAGTACGTACCGCTTGGTGTTCGGGACCAACTGATTCGGTGGGCTCATGTCCTACCCTCCTCGGGTCACCCTGGGGTGACGAGGACAGTGGGGAGCCTTCGGGGGAGGTATTGGTGGCCTACCTTAGCTCGAGACGTTAGGGTTTATGTCTCCTCCTGTTCGGTATGCGCTCAGAGTAAGGCTCCTAGGCACCTTCCTCGAGGGAAGTTGCAACCCCTCCCCGTTCCACAACGGCCATGGTCTCATCTGTCTGTAGACTTCCTGACCGATCTTCCCCCCTCTCAGGGAAACACTACGGTTCTGGTAATTGTGGATCGGTTTTCTAAGTCCTGCCGTCTCCTCCCGTTGCCCGGTATCCCTACTGCCCTACAGACTGCGGAGGCCTTATTCACCCACGTCTTCCGGCACTACGGGGTGCCGGAGGACATCGTTTCTGATCGGGGCCCCCAGTTCACGTCCCGAGTGTGGAGGGCGTTCATGGAGCGTCTGGGGGTCACGGTCAGCCTGACTTCCGGTTATCACCCCGAGAGTAATGGGCAGGTGGAGAGAGTGAACCAGGAGGTGGGTAGGTTTCTGCGGTCGTATTGCCAGGACCGGCCAGGGGAGTGGGCGAGATACATTCCCTGGGCCGAGATGGCCCAGAACTCACTACGCCACTCCTCTACTAATGTGTCCCCCTTTCAGTGTGTGTTGGGGTACCAGCCGGTCCTGGCACCATGGCATCCGAGCCAGACCGAGGCTCCTGCGGTGGAGGAGTGGGTACAGCGCTCCAAGGAGACCTGGAGGGCCGTCCAGGAGTTCCTCCAACAAGCTACTAGAAGGCAGAAGAGGAGCGCTGACCGCCACCGCAGTGAGGCCCCCGTGTTTGTACCGGGGGAAAGGGTCTGGCTCTCGACCCGAAACCTACCCCTCCGCTTGCCCTGCCGGAAGCTGGGGCCGCAGTGTGTAGGGCCCTTCAAAGTCCTGAGGAGAATAAACGAGGTGTGTTATCGATTAAAACTCCCTTCCTATTATCGTATTAACCCCTTGTTTCATGTGTCTCTCCTCAGGCCGGTGGTAGCTGGTCCCCTGCAGGACGGTGAGGTGCCGGAGGTCCCTCCTCCCCCTCTGGACATCGAGGGGTCCCCGGCGTACACGATACGGGCCATTCTGGACTCGAGACGCCGGGTGAGGGGCCTGCAGTACCTCGTGGACTGGGAGGGGTACGGTCCGGAGGAGAGGTGCTGGGTACCGGTGGAGGACATTTTGGATCCATCTATGTTAAGGGATTTCCATCGCCTCCATCCGGATCGCCCTGCGCCTCGTCCTCCGGGTCGACCTCGAGGCCGGTGTCGGCGCGCTGCGGGAGCCGCGCGTCAGAGGGGGGGTACTGTCACGACTTCAACCGAGGCAGGCTCTCCTTCCCGTTCGGGTGGCGCTCGGCGGTCGTCGTCACCGGCCTACTAGCTGCCACTGACTCTTTTTCCTCCCCCTCCCTATGTGTTTATTTGTATCACCTGTGTTGAGGTAAATTGGTAATTAGTGTGGCTTTATTAGTCAGCCAGCCCGTATGCTTCTTTGTGCGGGATTGTTCGTCTGTAGTTTTGGATTTTGGGAGTGGTTTATTGTATTGTGTACTGGGTTTATCTCCCGTGTTTGTGGACAGGTGTTTATGAAACCCAGTAAGTCCGTGTTGGACATTTTGTTTGCCGGTTGGGCATTAAAGAATCACCGTATTGAAGCTCTGCTGTTCCTGCGTCTGATTTCACACCCCCCGACAACCAGGTCGTTACAATTAATAAAAACCAAATCTGTTGATGGCCTACTGCTCTGTGCCGATAGCGCTTTATAGAGTCCAGCAGGGCTCCACTCGAAAAGATGTACGAGTCAGTGATGTACGGGTCACTGTAAATTAAGCATGGTTAATTGAGAGGTGTTGTCCCATTTACCCATCTAGAGCCCACAACAGTCGAGCAGCAGCAGTCTGGAGCTCCCTCTAACAGCAGGAGCCCTATAGAAAACAACTATTAGACCTAATTGCATTAATCTCCTCGCAACCCATTTTGAGTTACTAATTTATTTAAAAACACATTATTCTGGCCCCAGATGTACTGTATATTTTTTAAATAATTTCTCATATGTGGTTGATTTATTCGATCTTTTAAATGTTTTATGACTTTATAATTGTGTTCTTAGTCCATCTATAAGCCTACCTTTGGTTAGTGTTTCAATATAGACATTTTGACTATCAATGACATCAAATTTCGCCTACAGTAAATGATGTACGAGTCAGTGATGTTTGGGTCACTGTAAATTAAGCATGGTTAATTGAGAGGTGTTGTCCCATTTACCCATCTAGAGCCCACAACAGTCGAGCAGCAGCAGTCTGGAGCTCCCTCTAACAGCAGGAGCCCTATAGAAAACAATTATTAGACCTAATTGCATTAATCTCCTCGCAACCCATTTTGAGTTACTAATTTAATAAGTCCCATACTGTAGTTACCTCTGCTGCAGAGGATAAGTTCATTAGAGTTACCAGCCTCAGAAATTGCATCACAAATACATGCTTCACAGAGTTCAAGTAACAGACACATCTCAACATCAAATTTGAGATTTTTGGTTCCAACCGCCCTGAAGCGTAGAGGAGGAGGTGCGATGGTGTGGGGGTTTGCTTTCCTCGTGGCACTGTCAGTGATTTATTTAGAATTCAAGGCACACTTAACCAGCATGGCTACAAAAACATTTTGCATCCATACACCATCATATCTGGTTTGCACTTAGTGAGACTATCATTTGTTTTTCAACAGGACAATGACCAAACACACCTCCAGGCTGTGTAAGGGCTATTTGACCAAGAAGGCTAGTGATGGAATGCTGCATCAGATAACCTGGCCTCCACAATCACCTGACCTCAACCCAATTGAGATTGTTTGGGATGAGTTGGACCGCAGAGTGAAGGAAAAGCAACCAACAAGTGCTCAGCATATGTGGGAACCCCTTCAAGACCGTTGGAAAAGCATTCCATGTGAAGCTGGTCTAGATAATTCCAAGAGTGTGCAAAGCTGTCATCAAGGCAAAGGGTGGATACTTTTAAGAATCTCAAATATAAAATATATTTGATTTGTTTAACACTTTTTGGGTTACTACATGATTCCATATATAACTAGCTCTGACTGGGAACATACGGAAAATCATTTTGAATGGTCATCCAACTCTGGATTCCAAGTCGGTTTTTTTCGGGCCTCTTTCTAGAGCCCACAAGAAGGACCGCCGCGCCACCTTCCTGTTCAAGTGAGCACAGCAAAACAAGGTCCAAAAAAGACTCCAAAAATGTATTGTATGCTGCTGCATAAATTATGTAATATGCCAGGGAGATATGCATACTGTAGCTAAGAAAGTAATACTCAGTGTATGTTGTGTAGTAAGCTGTTAGTAGCTCATGTGCCTCACCCTAATCATTTGCTCCCTTTTCACCACATAATTTAACCTACTGTTCTGACTTGGTGGTGCACATTTAGCCTATACCTGTTTTAGAGAAATGTCATCATCAAATATTGTAAGAGCTTTCATTGTCTGCTTATATGCCCCCTGTAATGACCGACGCTGGAGATGAGAAGCAGGTACGGGGAGTCAACATTTATTCCGGAACAGACAGTTAACAAAACAGGGGGGAAGGCAGGTGTGCGTAATGATGGTGGCAGGAGTGCGTAATGCTGGGAAGCCTGGCGCCTTCGAGCGCCAGGGAGGGGGAGCGGTAGCGGCGTGACACACCTTTTATTTATCCTATGGTTCTGACTTGGTGTACAGGGAGAATTCTGTAAGAACGGCCCATGTTCTGAATTCTGTTGCCGTACATTTCAAAAGTGCTAAACAAATAGTTATATTGACTACGTCTGTCCTAGCTCGCTCATTAATGTCGTAATCGAAATTACGGATTGCCTCTTATCTGCTCGTCGTCCCCTTATGCCATAGTTTGTTCATCTGAATTGTCAGTAGAAACCACATTTGTTTAAGCAAGTCAGCCATATCAGCAATGTTTTTTTTAAAGGCAGTAAATGAGGCTGAATTAACTGTTTCGCTGCCAGACAAGGCTCCGCTGATAGCCAGATGTAGCAGTGGTAAGGTGTTGGGACTCTGCTGTTGGGACAGCTTTATGTCGGCCCTAACAGTTTGTCAGCACCGTTTGTCACCGTTATAGTGCAATTCATGTATTGTTTAGTGTTGTGTAGTGGCTTTGCTGGCATGCATCTAAATATTTTTAGGGGAGTTTGCCCCACCAAGATTTACATGCTAATATCGGCACTGTACATGACAAGCCAGGGGTTATACGTTTGCTTGTTCTTGAACTGCAAATTGCACCTGCTCTGAGCACTTTGTTGGTGGATGATGCACTGTCCCCCCCAGCACCCCGTCTCCCTCTCCCACTGAGTCTGACTCGCTAGTAGACCAACTAGTGAGTCAGAGATGCTGAACTGGCAGGATTAGCAGCTCTGCAAGCTAAGGCATCGCCATCAGGAACAGTTTTCCCCTCACTCCTCTACTCCGCGACTAACAGTTCTCTGGCTCGTTCTGGGTTCGATTCACCATCTTCTCTGAATTTTTGGACTTTGAAATGTCATCCAACTCAATTACCTTTTCTCAACCATTTTTTATTTGGCTTTCTCATGTTTCAAATTCAGCAGGAGACGACTAGCCTAGGACCTCTTCACTAGCTGACCACCACTACCAAGACCTGTGTCAAGATCAGTTATCCCACTGGCACTCCCCATAACCTCTATGTACAAATAAGCGAGCAGGTCTGGAATCAGTGTGGCAGGATATGATGATTACACAGAAGGATCACAGCACTTTTACATTATTGTCTTTCTGGGGGGTGGGAGAAATAACAAGGAGGTAACTTAATTTAACACTGATTGCTTTTACTAGAATGTTTACAGTGTGAACAGTGAAACAATTAATAAATCATGCCGCAAGAGGTACCGGGCAAATAGGTGCTGGAATGAACAAAGTCAATCTGAGAGGTGCCAGGAACCGACTCAAATTAAGCACTGGGTATATTATACCTTGCATTGAGTGGAATCTACTTGCTAAACTTAGCTAGCGTATTACTTGTTAGCCAGCTAAATGAAAAGCAGACAGTCAGCTCTAGAAAATTTCATTAAACAAGTTCATTAATTGCAGGCATGAGCCAATATTCAGGGTATTAAGCCCAAGGAATGAAACGCACACGGCACGTGAGGGATTTTGAATGATTGTATATGAAGACACAGAGTGGAGAATGTGCTATCGTTCATCCAGTACATAAGCAGTCCCAAATAATCAAATGTAAACTGACATATGATTAACCAGCTAAACATGTCAGAATCAGCTTTATTCGCCAAATACATTTGCATGTAAAGGAATTTGACTGTGAAATGGTGCTGCCACAATAAACAGAATATACAGATGATAAACAGAATATACAGACAAAAAAATATACATAGATGCAGAATTTCCACAGATCCACATACAGTATTTTCACTATGAAAACTGTAAGTGGCAGGTAGCCTACTGGTTAAGAGCATTGGGCCAGTAACCAAAAGGTTGCTGGTTCAAATCCATGAGTGAGGCACTGGATAAGATTGTCTGCTAAATGACTGAAATGTAAACAAATAAGCTAAATGATGCATATACCAGCGAGTGCAGTTTTGGGATGATAGTGTAGGTTGTGGATAGGTTGTGGATGCAAAGTCCATAAATGAGAGGACCAGGTGGATGGTTGGTGAGGGCCATGGCATGGGGGGGAAAACTGTTCAGGTGGTGAGAGGTTTTGGTTGCGATTGACCTGAACCGTTTGCCAGAGGGGAATTTTTGCAGTGAAGGAGGAGGTGAGGATGAACTCAATGATGGTCATTTATAACTGAATCAGTACACACAGCATTCAAAGGAGGACTGAGGATAAAACAACACCATGCATTCACCAAACATTGCACATGCATTCACCAAAACAGATTTTTGTCTGATTGGGAACTACCATCGTCTATCAATTACAGAATCCCAAAATATTTATTTTTGACATGGAAGATTTATTGAATAGAGTCAGTAATTGAGGAGGTAAATTGCATAGGGAGTCTGCTCAGATTAGATGTTACCAGCAAGCCAGAGCTATCTGTGGAAAGAGCGTTCTTAACAATGGGCTAAAATATAGGGTAATTAGTGTGCTTGTCGGCAAGAACACTACTGTTATTTCCCACATTTATTTTATCATTCCCCTTCTTGCCAATTTTCACATATTTTAAATCTGATATGCCTACTTGTGGCTTTGAAAATTAATTATATGAGGATATTTTTGCCGCCATTCATGGACAATTTTGAATAAGTCCGATAAATAAGCATTGGACGTTAAATGCTCCCGGTGTAACGGCTTTCTTCCTGGGATGAAGGAGAGGACCAAAATGCAGCGCAGTTAGTGTTCAACATGTTTAATTAAACAATAAACAATGAACATTAACAAATAACAAAATAACAAACGTGAAAGCCGAGACAGTCCTATCTGGTGCAGAACACAAACACAGAGACAGGAAACAACCACCCACAATCCCCAACACAAAACAAGCCACCTTTATATGATTCTCAATCAGGGACAAAGATTGACAGCTGTCTCTGATTGAGAACCATATTAGGCTGAACACAGAAACAGACGAACTAGACACACAACATAGAATACCCACCCCAACTCACGCCCTGACCAACTAAACACATACAAAACAACAGAAAACAGGTCAGGAACGTGACACCCGGCCTCAAATATACTTTTAACATTTGAGTTTTTGCACATACTAGGCAAAGATGGTAGGGGACTCAACTCAAACACATCACATGTTGTCTATGTAGAGTAAGATGATGACAAGGATCTTCAACTAGTAAGCATAAATCACCTAAATATTGATTAATTCGATTTTTCGTGAAGTTTGGGTGATTTTGAGAAATGAATTGTTATAACAACAACATTTTCAAACACCCAGCACTTTGGAAACATGGATCAGGGGTGGTCAACCCTCCTGGAGAGCAAGCAGGATTTTCTTCCAGACCTATTTTAAAGAAATAGTTCCACCAATTACAAAATACTAAATGTTTGTGTCCTTACCTTGAAAGCAGTCTGGACAAGGAGACTGCAATCTATGATTTGGTTACCCACTGCCATCAACCATTAATATAATTTTTTCCTTTGCAGAGCCTTAACTTCATCGGGATCTGTGTCCATTCCACGCGACGGTTGAGCTAACGTAGGCTAATGTGATTAGCATGAGGTTGTAAGTAACAAGAAAATGCTTGTTAATCTAACTGCACTGTCCAATTTACAGTAGCTATTACAGTGAAAGAATACCATGCTATTGTTTGAGGAGAGTGCACAAGTTTGGACATGAAAAGTTATTAATAAACAAATTAGGCACCTTTGGGCAGTCTTGATACAACATTTTTAACAGAAATGCAATGGTTCATTGGATCAGTCTGAAACGTTGCACATACACTGCTGCCATCTAGCGGCAAAAATCTAAATTGCACCTGGGCTGGAATAATACATTATGGCCTTTCTCTTGCATCTTTAAGATGATGTATTAACATTCCCCGGCACGTGTCGCATACAACTTTCCACCTGAGATCAGCAGAGTTTGATAATTTAATGTTCAAAGCATCCTGAATTCACCTCACCTGACCTGCCCTATTTTTGTAAATTTCCACCCTGGTCATAGGTCTAAGCCATGTCAAAATACGTAGAATTGAAGGAAATGTCCTCTTAACATAGGAAATCTCATTCCAAGCTTTCTTCAAAATTTGTCAGGAAATGTTCGACAACTTGATAGGATAGGCAAATCATCACGAGTACCCTAGAATAAAATGTTATTGGTGGGTATTTTATCCAGCTAGATTTGATCAATTTGCACCTTTATCACCCCCACATTCAAGATAAAAATGTGTTTCTTTCATTCTTTCTTCTTTCTTTATCTTTAGTCAGATGGTCATTTCCCCCTTTCTCTCATCCAGTTTTGCAGTTTTAGTGCGTTGATAAATAGGCCTATATTTGTGGCTAGAGAAGTGTTCCAGTGAAGTATATTATGTTTCTTTACAGATATCAGTGACCATGTGGGAAGAAGATGACTTCATTCTACTTGCTGGGGTACGAAGACTGGGCCACTCAGCCTGGCCGCTGAATGGCAGAACCCAACCTATGTCATGTACCACGGCCGCAAAGCAAATCTTGAACAGGGGGTTTTTCACCTGTCCAGACGTGGCATGTTGGGACGTGGGGTGTATCTAAGTCGCAAGAAGGCCAGTAGATACCCACTGGGGCTCAGCAACCACCACCAGAAGGTTGTTATCAGAGTCATGGTCAATGTAGGCACAGTGAACAAAGTCACCTACAAAGGTGGTCTTCAGAAGAGCTGGCATGACTAGGGTTATGACCATGCCTGGGTTTCTCCTAACTGTGGCATGGTGCACAGTGGCCTGGAAAGTACTGTGTCCGGGATACAAACCACATCACTGTATAAGGTACCATCTGACCAAAACCTGAAGCCACTGTACCTAGTGAGGAAACGGATAAGGAAGAAGAAGAGGAGGGAGAAAATGAGGAGGAAGAGAGTGATGATTATGAGGAAGAGAAGGTGCATTATGAGGAAGAGGAGGTAGATTATGTGGAAGAGGAGAATGAGAATTATGAGGAAGAGGAGGTGGACCATGAAGATTGGTTACGATTGGTTATACTTGGTTACAAGTTGGAAGAGGACACTGAGGAAAAGTATGACGATTCGGATGAAGATGATTATTACTATGAAAAAGAGGATTATGAAGATGAGGAAGTGGAGGAGGAGGAAGAAGAGATGGTAGTGAGAGGAGGATGAGTAACTTGTGGTGTCAAACAGCCCTGCTCACATCCCTCTCTGGGGCCATGTTGGAGGTACATGCGTGCAAAACTGAGTAGAGAGTAACATGCAATATACTCACATCTATCATTCCTTTACTCATGGTACATAGCAACCACTATAAGTTACTTTCAGATGATTGTGGATTGGGAAAGTAAATCATAAACAAGAACCATTGCTGATCACGTTAGAACATACACTACATGACCAGAAATCGAACATCTCATTCCAAAATCATGGGCATTAATATGGAGTTGGACCCACCATTGCTGCTATAGCAGCCTCCACTCTTCTGGGAAGGCTTTCCACAAGATGTTTGAACATTGCTATGGGAACTTGCTTCCATTCAGCCACAAGAGCATTAGTGAGGTTGGGCACGGATGTTGGGCGATTAGGCCTGGCTCGCAGTCGGCGTTCCAATTCATCCCAAAGGTGTTCGATGGGGTTCTGTGCCAGCCAGTCAAGTTCTTCCACACCGATCTCAACAAACCATTTCTGTATGGACATCGCTTTGTGCACAGGGGCATTGTTGGAAGCACAGAATCGCCTAGAATGTCATAGTATACGGTAACGTTAAGATTTCCCTTCACTGGAACTCAGGGGCCTAGCCTGAACCATGAAAACAGCCCCAGACCATTATTCCTCCTCCACCAAATGTTACAGTTGGCACTATGCATTTGGGCAGGTAGCATTCTCCTGGCATCCACAAAACTCAGATTTGTTCGATAGACTGCCAGCTGGTGAAGCGTGATTCATCACTCCAGAGTACAATGGAGGTGAGCTTTACACCACTCCAGCTGACACTTGGCTTTGCACATGGTGATTAGGCTTGTGTGTGGCTGCTCGGCCATGGAAACCCATTTCATGAAGCTCCCGACTAACAGTTATTGTGCTGACGTTGCTTCCAGAGGCAATTTGGAACTTGTTAGTGAGTGTTGGAACAGAGGACAGACCATTTTTACGCGCTGCAGCACTCGGAGGTCCCGTTCTGTGAGCTTGTGTGGCCTACCACTTCGTGGCTGAGCCATTTGCTCCTAGACATTTCCACTGCACAATAACAGCACTTACAGTTGACCAGGGCAGCTCTAGCAAGGCAGAAATTTGACAAACTGACTTGTTGGAAAGAAGGCATCCTATTACGGTGCCACGTTGAAAGGCATTGGGCTCTTCAGTAAGGCCATTCTACTGCCAATGTTTGTCTATGGAGATTGCATGGCTGTGTGCTCAATTTTATACACCTGTCAGCAACGGGTGTGGCTGAAATAGCCGAATCCACTAACTTGAAGGGGTGTCCACATGCTTTTGTATATATAGTATATTTACATGTTTACATGTTTTGATTTGGTTGAGTTGTAATTATTGGTTTTACTATCTACACCTGTGTTTAAGTGTCTATTTGACATTGATTTAGTATTGGTTGATTTCTTAGTACGTGCTTTTTGTACAAAGTTGTTGTTAGTTTTATATTTTGATATTGGTTAAAATCTATAGATGAGCATATTAGTTAGAGTTTTTCCAAGGTCCGTATTTGCAAAACAGAAAATTAAAACCTCTTTTGATTCTATGGTTTCCCTGTGGTTCTTGCTATTTTAAGGCATATGGTTAAATGAGAGAAGATACTGACCAGGTCTTTGAGGAAAATATAATAATAATTAGGTGGACGCTTACATTTGTCCTATTTCACACATGTACATCCTCCCTTACATTTAATTTCAGTACAATGATTCATAGCTTGAGACTAACTTCACTAAGCTGGTTTTACTCCAATTGACAATTTTAAATCCTTTGATAAACCTGTTTCAGAGAATTTGGATTGTGAACCTCATTCACAGGAGCAATAAAATAAGAGGTGAAAATCCACTTCCTCCTGGTAATCTCATTCACTACCATCTGATGTGCTGAGACCTGCATGACCAAATCCACCTCAATCCAATGTATTTTGTGTGGAACCAAGCTTAGACGGTTTACAAACAAGACCACATGAATCCATCCGATAATGCTCCCGTTATAGCTAATCTCTACATTGACTTAAAATAGTCAAAACACAGACAGAGATATTTACCCAACACACTAAACTAATCCAAACACAACAATATCACAACTACCATAACAACTCAATTCATTATCCAGCTAATATTTAAACAATGATCCTGTCAGGAAATGTCTGTCAAGGAGAAATACAATCTCCATGCAGCATATAAATCCAGCCCGCTGTGTGTCCACATGACTGTAACGCAGGACCTAATAGCTGGGAACATGTCACTAAGATACAGAGAGCAAAGGATTCTGTAGATCAGAAAAACAAAATCAGCAGAGAGGTGTTTCACAAGATTACACACACACACACACACACACACACACACACACACACACACACACACACACACACACACACACACACACACACACACACACACACACACACACACACACACACACACACACACACACACACACACACACAGATCAGGGGGAAGGAGGGAGGGATGCACACTCACCCACGATTTAACAAAGCTCAAATTAAGGGGACGACTTCCAAATCATTTCACTTATTCTTCCACATCCCAGTTGTTCACTCTGTGACCCTTCCAGCCCAGTGGTCTGTAGGCTGTTCAGGAATCCTCAGCCAAGCCCAACATGAGCATGTCAAACTAAATGGCCTGGGATGAACTAACATACTGCCTCTGAACACAGCCTGTTACAGACCACTTCAAGACATCATCACCATCATCCGCCCAAAGTTATTAATGTCAGTCAGGGGTTGATAAGTGAAAAGTGCCATTTATTTTCCACTCCTGAATTAAGTGAATTGAAATAGAATCGACCCAACCCTGGCGTCAGCGTATTCTATGATGTAGTAGTTGGTTATTGTTTGGTTATGTGACTTACTGACAATATCTTACATTACAATAGATTCATCATGCCACAAAGGAACTGCACTGTAAAGCACCACATGGTCACAAGATGCATTATTTTGTTATGTGACTGGCTGCCAATACCTCAGAGCTCACTAAGCCCAGTGGCTCCAATATACCACACAACTAACTGTACTGTACACTACAGCACTATCCAATTCCTGCCTTCATTCCACCGCCACACAGTATAGTAACAAGCTCTGCGGTCAGGAGCTTGTGTTGGGTGATAAGCGTTGACTGGCCTGTGTCACACCCAGATCTGTTTCACCTGTCCTTGTGATTGTCTCCACCCCCTCCAGGTGTTGATTATTTTCCCCAGTGTATTTATCCCTGTGTTCCCTGTCTCTCTGTGCCAGTTCGCCTTGTATGTGTCCAAGTCAACCAGCGGTTTCCCTTTCTCCTGCTATTTGCATTCTCCTTTTTCTAGTCCGCCCGGTCTTGACCCTTGCCTGTTTCTGGACTTTGTACTTGCCTGTCTGACCATTCTGCCTGCCTTGACGAGCCTGTCTGTCACTCTGTACATCCTGGACTCTGATCTGGTTTTGACCTTTTGCCTGTCCACGACCATTCTCTTGCCTACCCCTTTGGATTAATTAACATTGTAAGACTCCAACCATCTGCCTCCTGTGTCTGCAATTGGGTCTCGCCTTGTGCCTTGATAGGCCTGCTTGGGAAGAGGCGACCTGAGATAGATGGATCACTTGGAACCACTTCTCCTGATGGATTGCTCATTTGCCTTTTGACACAGGAATTAATTAGGACGGCCAAAGGGTCCTCTGTCAAAGGGAACCCTCCATACTGTAACCCAATCAGGAAAAATTGCTCATATTTTCCACTCATCAGCTTCCTGTGTGAAGAATAGGACGTTGATTTAATAACATAGGGGTTGGGGTTAGAGTATTTAATGTTGTAGGGTAAGGTTTGTGATATGTGATGTAATTTCCCTCCTACTATATACCAAGAGTGTGGATATGAGGAATTCAGATCAACAATGTGCTATGAGCAGCAGGATGTGCCAGCCACTTGAGGAAAATGGAGGTTGATTAGAAAATGCTTATTTCTAACAGCCTTCACTGTGATGCTTGAGCAACAGTACTATGTGGTCATAAGGTTACAGTCACAACACACACACTTAAATGGATGGATGCACGGATTACTATGTCCCCACATTATACCAGTTAATACCACAATCTATGATAGTTACATATAGTAATTCCATCAAATTTAGGCCGTGGGGATATGATTTGCTATTCCGTCTTGATTTCTGACAAAATGTGTATAAAGTGACAACATACACTGAGTATACAAAACATTATCTTTCCATGACCAGGTGAAAACTATGATCCCTTATTGATTGGAAGCATTGGAGTCAACATGGGCCAGCATCCCTTTGGAACGCTTTCGTTCATGTCCCGATTAATTGAGGCTGTTCTGAGGGCAAAAGGGGGGAACTTAATATTAGGAAGGTGTTCCTAACGGCTGGTATACTCAGTGTACATATGGATGCATAAAGTACCTATTTCACCATAACACCACAGTCTTTCTGATTGATACCCATATGCAACCACTCAATCTAACCTAGAATGTGGGGGATATGAAAGGCTATTCATCATTTATTTTGTTGTGAAATTGGCTCCAGTACAGAAGCCTAGCCAACAGTAAGACCTCAGAGCCAGCTCTAACTCCATTTCAGAAGACAATGGGCAGTGGCACCTGTCTGGAGGGTTCATCTTTGCATTGGTGAGGGGGATGCAGGGGGGAGAGGAGGAGAGGTCTACATTATGGGAGGCTAAGGCACCGGGATTGGATTGAAAATAAAACGGTTTGAATTGGATTCGAATGGAAATGGGGAGGGAGCACCACTTATGGCGTGAGATTGTAATCCATTGAGACAAGATCTCAATTGGATTTGACCAGATAGAGCGGCTGAATAAAGGTGGGAGCCTGGGGGAACCCAAGAAATCGACACAGACAATGATGTAGTGGGTGGTGGCGGCAGCCCCAGGAACCCCCCCAGGTCTCCTGTCCTATGCCCCCAATCCCCCTCCTCCCACCCCACCTCCACACCCTGGCTATATTATCAGCTGCTGGCTTGGCTGCCGTCTCCCCTGCTTTCCTCTCCTCTGCATGCGGTTTCCCAATTACAGGGCTGCTTGCCTGTTTTGATTAAAGAACCAGGCTGACATCAGCTCAACATCTCCCCCACATACTGCACTGCTCTCCATCATAACAATACACCTGACCCTGCCAGTCACAGATATCCCCTCCACCATAGAGACCAAGAAAGAGAGAGAGAGAGAGAGAGAGAGAGAAAACGAGAGAGAGAGAGAGAGAGAGAGAGAGAGAGAGAGAGAGAGAGAGAGAGAGAGAGAAAACGAGGCAAGTGTCTGGTGCTCCTGTCTGTCACACCATCTACAGGAGTCAGTGCAAATGAGAATTAATTCACCTAATTGGGGGGTGCTATTTGGGTCTATTTGCAGTAAATACAATTTGGCGGGGTAAAGCTTGGTGGCCTTGTTCAGGTGTCTAGACGCAGGCACAGTTGGATGTGTCATCTCCAGCTTGCACCTCTGACCCCCAGGGAAGCTAAATGCTAAAATTAAAGACCACTAGAGGATAAAATAATCGTTCTCAGAATATGGCTATGGTTCCAAAATCTCTTTGTCTAATATTAATATTTCCAAGAATAAAGGATCTTTGGAAACACTATGTGCATTTGGAAAGTATTCAGACCCCTTGACTTTTTCCACATTTTGTTACGTTACAGCCTTATTCTAAAATTGATTAAATATTTTTTTTCCCTCATCAATCTACACACAATACCCCATAATGATGAAGCAAAACAGTTTAAAAACAAACTTGGCTAATTTATTACAAATAAAAAATGGAAATATACATTTGCATAAGTATTCAGAGCTTTTACTCAGTACTTTATTGAAGCACCTTTGGTAACGATTATAGCCTCGATTCTTCTTGGGTATGATGCTGCAAGCTTGGCACACCTGTATTTGGGGAGTTTCTCCAATTCTTCTCTACAGATCCTCTCAATCTCCATCAGGTTGAATGAGGAGCGTCGCTGCACAGCTATTTTCAGGTCTCTCCAGAGATGTTCGATCGGGTTCAATTCTGGGCTCTGGCTGGGCCACACAAGGACATTCAGAGACTTCTCCTGCCACTCCTGCATTGTCTTGGCTGTGTGTTTAGGGTCGTTGTCATGTTGGAAGGTGAACCTTCGCCCCAGTCTGAGGTCCTGAATGCTCTGGAGCAGGTTTTCGTCAAGAATCTCTCTGTACTTTGCTACGTTCATCTTTCCCTCGATCCTGACTAGTCTCCCAGTCCCTGTCACTGAAAAACATCCCCACAGCATGATGTTGCATCAGAATCTTGTTTCTCATGGTCTGAGAGTCCTTTAGGTGCCTTTTGGTAAACTCCAAGTGGGCTGTCATGTGCCTTTTACTGAGGAGTGGCTTCCGTCTAGCCACTCTACCATAAAGAGCTGATTGATGGAGTGATGCAGAGATAGTTGTCGTTCTGGAAATTTCCACAGAGGAACTCTGGAGCTCTGTCAGAGTGACCATCGGCTACCTCCCTCCCCCGATTGCTCAGTTTGGCCGGGCGGCCAGCTCTAGGAAGAGTCTTGGTGGTTCCAAACTTCTTCCATTTAAGAGTGATGGAGGCCACTGAGTTCTTGGGGACCTTCAATGCTGCAGACATTTTTTGGTACCCTTCCCCAGATCTGAGCCACAATCCTGTCTCGGAGCTCTACGGACAATTCCTTCGACCTCATGGCTTGGTTTTTGCTCTGACATGCACTGTCAACTGTGAGAACTTATATAGACAGGTGTGTGCCTTTCCAAATCATGTCCAATCAATTTAACTTACAACAGGTGGACTGCAATCATGTTGTAGAAACATCTCAAGGATGATCAATGGAAACAGGATGCACCTGAGCTCAATTTCGAGTCTCATTACAAAGGGTCTGAATACCTATGTAAATAAGGTATTTCTGTTTTTTATTTGAAATACATTTGCAAACATTTCTAAAAACCTGTTTGCATTTGGTCATTATGGGGTATTGTGTGTAGATTGATAAGAAGAAACACATATTTAAACCATTTTAGAATAAGGCTGTAACGTAGCAAAATGTGGAAAAAGGGAAGGGGTCTGAATACTTTCCGAATGCAATGTATGTGATTAATATTCATAGTCACGCAGTACCTTTCAATACCCTCATGTGCTACAGAATATTATTATGAACTTCTTTTGACCCTGGACTACAGAATATGATAAAGTGAAATATACAGCTATTGAATGAATAGCCTTTGTAATATCAATGGGTTTATCAAATCAAATCAAATCATATTTGTCACATGCGCAGAATACCACAGGTGTAGACCTAGCAGTGGAATGCTTACTTACAAGCCCTTAAACAACAATGCAGTTTTAAGAAAAATACTTTAAAAAGTAACAAATAAAAGTAACAAATAATTAAAGAGCAGCAGTCAACGTGATCAAGACAAAGGAGATGATTGTGGACTACAGGAAAAAGAAGACCGAGCACGCCCCCATTCTCATCGACGTGGCTGCAGTGGAGCAGGTTGAGAGCTTCAAGTTCCTTGGTGTCCACATCACCAACAAACTAACATGGTCCAAGCACACCAAGACAGTCGTGAAGAGAGCACAACAAAACCTACTCCACCTCAGATGACTGAAAAGATTCGGCATGTGTCCTCAGATCCTCAAAAGGTTCTACAGCTGCACAATCAAGAGGATCCTGACTGGTTGCATCACTGCCTGATATGGCAACTGCTCGGCCTCCAACCGCAAGGCACTACAGAGGGTAGTGCGAACAGCCCAGTATATCACTGGGGCCAAGCTTCCTGCCATCCAGGATTTCTATACCAGGCAGTATCAGAGGAAGGCCCTAAAAATTGTCAAAGACTCCAGCCACCCTAGTCGTAGACTGTTCCCTCTGCTACCGCATGGCAAGAGGTACCGGAGTGCCAAGTCTAGGTCCAAGAGGCTTCTAAACAGCCTCTACCCCCAAGCCATAAGACTCTTGAACATCTAATCAAATGGCTACCCAGACTATTTGCAGTCCCCTCCCCCTTAACTTTTATGCTGCTGCTACTCTCTGTTATTATCTATGTATAGTCACTTTAATAACTCTTATCGTCCTCCATCAGCACCGGCCTGTACCCTACCTGCCCTAAGCTCTCTCCTGACCCCTTACACTAAGTCTGAATTTGTCCTGCTAGGTGACCTAAACTGGGACATGCTTAAACCACCTGACCAAGTCCTTAAGCAATGGGACTCCCTAAATCTTTCTCAGATTATCACCAATCCCACAAGGTATGACTCAAAACACCCAGAAAAGGCCACTCCCCTCGATGTTATCCTCACAAATAATCCTGATATGTATCAGTCTGGTGTTTTCTGTAATGACCTTAGTGATCACTGTTTTACAGCCTGTGTTTGTAATGGCTGCTCAGTGAAACAACCTGTCCTGATTAGTCATAGACGCTTGCTAATAAACTTTAATGAGCAAGCCTTCTTTCATGACCTGGTCTCTGTAAATTGGTATAGAATCAGCTTCATTCCCTCTGTCGAAGAGGGGGTTTTCAGTGATATTGTTAACAAACACGCCCCCATAAAGAAAATTTGAATTAAAAACAGGTTCTGGTTCGACCGTGATCTTGCAGAGTTACTCCACCTCAAGAATCGCATTTGACGAAAGGCTCGGCACACATATTGTAACGGCTGTCGTCGGGAGAAGGAGAAGAGGACCAAGGTGCAGCGTGGTAAGTGTCCATATTACTTTTAATAAATACGAAACACTTGAACAAAACAACAAAATGACAAACGAACAGTTCTGCAAGGTGCAATACACAAAACAGAAAACAACTACCCACAAACACAGGTGGGAACAGGCTACCTAAGTATGGTTCTCAATCAGAGACAACGATAGACAGCTGCCTCTGATTGGGAACCATACCAGGCCAAACACATAGAAATACAAAACAACATAGAACACCAGACATAGAATGCCCACCCAAACTCACGGCCTGACCAACCAGAATAGAGACATAAAAAGATCTCCAAGGTCAGGGCGTGACACATACTCAGGCTGACTGGCTCTCGTTCAGGCAAATGAGAAATAAGTGCACTCAGACTATCCGGAAGGCCAAAGTTAGTTACTTTAAGGAGCAGTTCTCTCTCTTTCTGTGGGTCTAACCCCAAGAAGTTCTTGAAAACGGTTAAAGACATGGAGAATAAACCCTCCTCCTCACAGCTGCCCATGTCCCTTAAAGTTGATGATGTGGTTGTTACTGACAAGAAGCACATGGCTGAGGTTTTAAATCACCACTTCATTAAGTCAGGATTCCTATTTGACTCAGCCATGCCTCCTTGCCTGTCCAACATTTCCTCATCTCCCACCCCTTCCAATGCGACTAGCCCCGATGCACCTCCCTCTTTTTCCCCTGCCCAGCTACAAAGTTTCTCCCTGCAGGCGGTCACTGACTCCGAGGTGTTAAAGGAGCTCCTTAAACTTGACCCCAAAAACCCATCTGGGTCAGATGGTTTAGACCCTTTCTTCTTTAAGGTTTCTGCCACTATAGTTGCCAAGCCTATCTCTGACCTTTTTAACCTGTCTCTTCTCTCTGGGGAGGTTCCCATTGCTTGGAAGGTTCCCATTGTCTGGCTCTTCTCTCTGGGGAGGTTCCCATTGATTCCCATTGCTACCTCTCTCAAAGAGTGCAGTGTATAAAGTCAGAAAATCTGCTGTCTCAGCCACTGCCTGTCACCAAGGGAGAACCCCAAGGCTCCATCCCAGGCCCCACGCTCTTCTCAATTTACAACTTCTCAGTCAACAACATAGCTAAGACAGTAGCTCAACATAGCTCAGGCTATTGGACCATGTCTCTCTTGGAAAAGAGATGTTATCTCAATGAGAAAAACCTGTATAAATAAAGGTAAAATTATCATTTTTTTTTTTTAAGTAGGCAGTAGGAAGCTCTCTCATCCATTTATATGCAGATGATACAGTCTTATACTCAGCTGGCCCCTCCCCGGATGTTGTGTTAAATGCTCTACAACAAAGCTTTCTTAGTGTCCAAAAAGCTTTTTCTGCCCTTAACCTTGTTCTGAACACCTCCAAAACAAAAGTTGTGTGGTTTGGTAAGAAGAATGTCCCTCTCCCCACAGGTGTGATTACTACCTCTGAGGGTTTAGAGCTTGAGGTAGTCACCTCATACAAGTACTTGGGAGTATGGCTAGACAGTACACTATCCTTCTCTCAGCACATATCAAAGCAGCAGGCTAAAGTTAAATCTAGACTTGGTTTCCTCTATCGTAATCACTCCTCTTTCACCCCAGCTGCCAAACTAACCCTGATTCAGATGGCCATCCTACCCATGCTAGATTACGGAGACTTAATTTATAGATTGGCAGGTAAGGGTGCTCTTGAGCGGCTAGATGTTCTTTACCATTAGGCCATCAGATTTTCCACCAATGCTTCTTATAGGACACATCACTGCACTCTATACTCTTCTGTAAACTGGTCATCTCTGTATACCTGTCGCAAGACCCACTGGTTGATGCTTATTTATAAAACCCTCTTAGGCCTCACTCCCCCCTATCTGAGATATCTACTGCAGCCCTCCACATACAACACCCGTTCTGCCAGTCACATTCTGTTAAAGGTCCCCAAAGCACACACATCCCTGGGTCTCTCGTCTTTTCAGTTCGCTGCAGCTAGCGACTGGAACGAGCTGCAGTAAACACTCAAACTGGACAGTTTTAACTCAAATTCTTCTTTCAAAGACTCAATCATGGACACTCTTACTGACAGTTGTGGCTGCTTTGCGTGATGTATTGTTGTCTCTACCTTCTTGCCCTTTGTGCTGTTGCCTGTGCCCAATAATGGTTGTACCATGTTTTGTGATGCTACCATGTTATGCCACTGCCATGTTGTGTTGCTACCATGTTGTTGACATGTTGTGTTGCTACTATGCTGTGTTGTCATGTGTTGCTGCCATGCTATGTTGTCAAATATTTGTCAAATCAAATTTTATTAGTCACATGCGCCGAATACAACAGGTGTAGACCTTACAGTGAAATGCTTAATTACGAGCCGCTAACCAACAATGCAGTTTCAAAAAAATGCGGATAAGAATAAAAGATAACAGTAACAAGTAATTAAAGAGCAGCAGTTAAAAACAATAGCGAGACTATATACAGGGGTGTACCAATACAGAGTCGATGTGCGGGGGCACCGGTTAGTTGAGGTAGTATGTACATGTAGGTAGAGTTATTAAAGTGACTATGCATAGATGACAAGAGAGTAGCAATGGTGTAAAGAGGAGGTGAAATGTTTAGGGCCTTCCTCTGACACCACCTGGTATAGAGGCCCTGGATGGCAGGAAGCTTGGCCCCGGTGATGTACTGGGCCGTACGCAATACCCTCTGTAGTGCCTTGCGGTCGGAGGCCGAGCAGTTGCCATACCAGGCAGTGATGCAACCCGTCAGGATGCTCTCAATGGTGCATCTGAGGACCCATGCTGAATCTTTTCAGTCTCCTGAAGGGGAATAGGATTTGTCGTGCCCTCTTAACAACTGTCTTTGTGTGCTTGGACCATGCTAGTTTGTTGGTGATGTGGACGCTAAGGAACTTGAAGCTCTAAACCTGCTCCACCACAGCCCTGTCGATGAAAATGGGGGGGGGGGGGGGGGTGATCGGTCCTTGTTTTCCTGTAGTCCACGATCATCTCCTTTGTCTTGATCACATTGAGGCAAAGGTTGTCGTCCTTGCACCACATGGTCAGATCTCTGACCTCCTCCCTATAGATTGTCTCGTCATTGTCGGTGATCAGGCCTACCACTGTTGTGTCATCTGCATACTTAATGATGGTGTTGGAGTCGTGCCTGGCTGTGCAGTCATGAGTGAACAGGGAGTACAGGAGGGGACTGAGCACACACCCCTGAGGGGCCCCCGTGTTGAGGATCAGCGTGGCGGATGTGTTGTTACCTACCCTTACCACCTGATGGCGGCCCGTCAGGAAGTCCAGGATCCAGTTGCAGAGGGAGGTGTTTAGTCCCAGGGTCCTTAGCTTACTGATGAGCTTTGAGCACACTATGGTGTTGAACGCTGAGCTGTAATCTATGAATAGCATTCTCACATAGGTGTTCCTTTTGTCCAGGTGTGAAAGGACAGTGTGAAGTGCAATAGAGATTGCATCATCTGTGGATATGTTGGGGCAGTATGCAAATTGGAGTGGTAGGGTTTCTGGGATAATGGTGTTGATGTGACCCATGACCAGCCTTTCAAAGCAGTTAATGGCTACAGACATGAGTGCTACGGGTCGGTAGTCATTTAGGCAGGTTACCTTAGTGTTCTTGGGCACAGGGACTATGGTGATCTGCTTGAAACTTGTTGGTGTTACAGACTCAGTCAGGGAGAGTTTGAAAATGTCAGTGAAGACACTTGCAGTTGGTCAGCGCATTCTCGGAGTACACGTCCTGGTAATCCGTCTGACCCTGCGGCTTGTGAATGTTGACCTGTTTAAAGGTCTTACTCACATCGTCTGCGGAGAGCGTGATTACACAGTCGTCCGGAACAGCTGATGCTCTCATGCATGTTTCAGTGTTACTTGCCTCGAAGCGAGCATAGAAGTAATTTAGCTCGTCTGTTAGGCTCGGGTCACTGGGCAGCTCTCGGCTGTGCTTCCCTTCGTAGTCTGTAATAGTTTGCAAGCCCTGCTACATCGATGAGCGTCAGAGCCGGTGTAGTACGATTCGATCTTAGTCCTGCATTGACACTTTGCCTGTTTGATGGTTCATCGGAGGGTGTAGCGAGATTTCTTATAAGCTTCCGGGTTAGAGTCCTGCTCCTTGAAAGCGGCAGTTCTAGCCTTTAGCTCAGTGCGGATGTTGCCTTTCAATCCATGGCTTCTGTTGGGGTATATACGTACAGTCACTGTGGGGGCGACGTCATCAATGCACTTATTGATGAAGCCAGTGACTGATGTGGCGTAGTCCTCAATGCCATCGGAAGAATCCCGGAACATATTCCAGTCTGTGCTAGCAAAACAGTCCCGTAGCTTAGCATCGGCTTCATCTCACCACATTTTTATTGAACGAGTCACTGGTGCTTCCTTCTTTAATTTTAGCTTGTAAGAAGGAATCAGAAGGACAGAATTATGGTCAGATTTGCCAAATGGAGGGTGAGGGAGAGCTTTGTACGCGTCTCTGTGAGTGGAGTAAAGGTGGTCTGGAGTTTTTTTCCCTCTGGTTGCACATTTAACATGCTGATAGAAATTAGGTAAAACGGATTTAAGTTTCCCTGCATTAAAGTCCCCGGCCACTAGGAGCGCCGCCTCTGGATGAGCGTTTTCCTGTTTGATTATGGCGGTATAGGGCTCATTGAGTGTGGTCTTAGTGCCAGCATCGGAATGTGATGGTATGTAGACAGCTACGAAAAATACAGATAAAAACTCTCTAGGTAGAGAGTGTGGTCTACAGCTTATCATGAGATACTCCACCTCAGGCGAGCAAAACCTTGAGACTTCCTTAGATATCGTGCACCAGCTGTTGTTTACAAATATACATAGACCGCCACCCCTTGTCTTACCAGAGGCTGCTGTTCTATCCTGCCGATGCAGTGTATAACCCACCAGCTGTATGTTATTCATGTCGTCGTTCAGCCACAACTCGATAAAACATAAGATATTACAGTTTTTAATGTCCCGTTGGTAGGATATACGTGCTTTTAGTTTGTCAAATGTATTTTCCAGCGATTGTATGTTGGCCAATAGCTTGGATGGCAAAGGAATATTAGCCACTCGTCGCCTGATCCTCACAAGGCACCCCGATCTCCTTCCGCGAAATCTCTCTCTCTTTCTCCTGCGAATGACGGGGATGATGGCCTGTTCGGGTGTCTGGAGAAAATCCCTCTCGTCCGACTCATTAAAGAAAAATTATTCATCCAATTCATGGTGAGTAATCGCTGTTCTGGTGTCCAGAAGCTCTGTTCGGTCATAAGAGTCGGTAGCAGCAACATTATGTACAAAATCATTTACAAACAATGCGAAAAAATTAACAAAATAGCACGGTTGGATAAGAGCCAATAAACTGGCAGCCATCCTCTCTGGCACCATTATGGTTGTATAACTGAAAGGATGCTCTACAGTCAGTATTTGATCACAATCCTGCATCCTTCATTGCTAACAATGGCACAGAGAGTACAACACTACAGCGTTATGATACTATCAATGTTTATATGTCCATGTGCTTGCCTCGCATAATATCATAATAATACAGGGTGCATAACTCTCCATGTTTCCATGACTCCACTTCTAGCCCTCTAGTAGAGATATCCTTTGTCCTATTCGGCTTACAAAATCTGCATTAAAAAAATGTAAAACCTGACCCAACAAATTTCCCCCTGGATTTTGCAGATTCGCTGATACAAATCCATACGTGTTAGAGAATTTCATGCCTCAAGTGTTTATCTTGCACCTAGTGTGTGGGCATGATCATGCTTTCTTTGCAAGTGAGGTTCTCAAGGACATGTTGAGCAAATCTAATCAGAATACAATTGTATTGTGGCTACAGTATGTACATATGCTATCAAGACTTTAGGACATATGTAAGCAAAACTTTAGGACATCAGAGGAGCTGCGAGTTGCATATGGGGAGAGAAGGATAGGAGAAGAGAACATGAAGAAATGAGAGGAGACGAGAGGATGTACTAACACCTGCAGTAGGTATCTCAAGTCATGGTCAATGAGAGGGGCAAAAGACATATCTCAGAAGGGATTCAGCAACTCCCTTTGGGATCAATGTTAGATGCTCTTACTACCCCAGCACAGTAAAGAAACACGCCCGGGATTGTTCCTGTGGTCTCCACCGGTTGTGAAACTTGTTTTTATTGAGTTGCTTTGGGTGTCTGGTATCCAAGTCCGTTCCAAAAAAGGCAGTGTGCCTGTGAATATAGAGAGCTAAAGAGATACTGGGGAATAGGGAGGGGTTAAACCATGCTACAGAGGTTGTCCCTATCTGGAATAATAATACAGAGGAAAAGGTTAGTTATTTAGCACTCTCAATTGGCAGAATTGGCTGTGACAGAGGAACCTTTCGATTGCAAATGCTTAAAACGTCAGGAACAAGCATCATGTTAAATTAGGCTTATATCAAAACCTCCACTTAGTTCCAGATGGATTGATGTTAGCATAACATCCAGGTGCTATTCACCAAGCATGAGATCAAGACTAGATCCCCATAACCACCTCCATGACCTTAACATAAAATGCTGTACATGTAGGTGTAGGTGTATTTCAGCTAGATCCCCCCACTGTAGAGTTTCTGTAGAGCTCCTGGCATTCCGACTAGTCCTATTTCTCCCACAGACGTCAGCTGAGGATAAGGTATATCCTGTGGCCGTCCAACCACATCATGAACATGTGGGGATTCTAGTCTTCTGGAGCGTGAAGTTAGAGTTAGAGCAGCCATACTTCATAAATCCTGCACATGCACTGCTTTAATTCAGGGAAAAGGGAGGGGAAAGGGAAAGGGAAAGGGGATACCTAGTCAGTAGCACCACAGAATGCATTCAACCAAAATGTGTCTTGCGAATTTAACCCAACCCCTTTGAATCAGAGAGATAGGGGGGTTGCCACGACATCGGCGACTGTGGAGCTGTTGTTGTTAGGTGTTAACTGCCTTCCTCAAGGGCAAAACAGACACCTTGCCGGCTCTGGGATTTGAACCAGCGACCTTTCGGTTTCAACCTTTCAGTTTAATGGCCCAACCCAGCAAACACACCCAGGTTGGCACCGTAGTGGTCCTCTTTGGGCTGTAATAAAGGCCCGCCTTGGGCTACATGCACTGGGCCCGTGGGTTTTTGCTCATGGCAAATAGTTGGTCCCTAATTGCTGGCCCTGTGCTGGCAGGCCTTATTTAGCCCCAAGTAAGCGTGGGCAGCCCAGTACCAGCCCACAAGAAGCCCTTACGTTATTTGGCCTGCCCTCAATGGGCCCATTACGGTCCAAATGAAAGTTTGATGGCCTAGTGATAAATTCCCAAATATTACCCGCATTCTACCCAAACAGCTGCAGTAAACCTGTTAATTCTGCAGGTATAAAATATATATTTTAAGTCCCAACATTTTTATACCACATACCACATGTTCAAATTCAATAGATTTTATAATCAACATTAAATAACATTAAATAACAGTTAAGTACCTCAGGGTACTGGAGTCTTAGGTTAATATCCAGTAAATACAATACAATTAAAAGGGCAAGATTTTCTAACAATTAGCTAATATAATAAAATGAATATAAATATACAATAGTTTTTCAGAGAAATAACAAGCATAACATTCTGAGTAGTATATAAGACTTGAATGGAGTCTTAAAATATTAATTAAGAAAGTGTGCTTTCAAAGTGAGTTTACAACTTCAACATGCACAACATTGACATTTCATTAACATAACATGAACATTTCATGGTTTAAATATACAGAGACACACCACAGACAATTACAAACACGTCACCTGCTGGACAGAGTATACAGAATGTATGATTCTCATGTATACTCTGTCCAGCAGCTGGGAGAGCTGCCAGACAGTTTCTCAGGCTGTGTTCACATCAGAAAAAGCTGAGGTTCACTGTGGGGCTAAAATGTAAACACAATCCCCATTTTGACCTTGAGCTTGGGTCCTTCAATCAAATGTTTCGACATGAACCTCAAGGACTAGGCTGATACTGGGCTGTTACGTATCTGTACACAGTAAGCCTCCGAGACAAAGTAGTTCCAGTGTTCTCTCTCTCCATGTTTCTTCTTTGACCCTACTGTTTCTCCTTTGACCTCTACTGTGTAGCAAAATCTCAGCTTTGCTTGTGCTCCCCTTGCTCTCTTTCAATCGGCTTGTCTGGGTGTGCAGTTAGCTCTCCCGTTGGAGTCTCAGTACGTTAGATTGCAGGTGAGTTGGAGTGATGAAGAACCACCGCACTGACAACTCTGCAGTGAGCACCACACAGTCACCCACTTGAACAATACCCTCTGTTAGAGTGAGACGAGTCTCTTTTAGGGTATAGCATAGCCCAACCTGACCTCACAATCAGGTTCCTAACAGTGTACGTTAATCTATGTCCCTCAATTTCCTATCATATTTGTGTAATATTTTACGACACATGGTCCACAGATGCTGCTAAACTTGGTTTCGGAAAAACATTCCTGCACTTAAATATGAACGTGAATATGATATTTGCAATATAATACACATATACACTAACCCTATATGTAAATAAAAATATGAATATACTATTGTAAATATATGCACAGATAGTTATTTTCGAAACCAAGTTATTTGCCATCTACAGACCATGTGTCATAAAATATTACACGGAATGTGCAGGTTTACCTCCAGCTGTTGCCCATGCAAAATATGATACGAAATTGAGGGACATAGATTAACACGTTACGAACCCGATTGTGAGGTCAGTTTTGATGGTCAGTGAGTGTGGGGTTTGTAGTTGATTTAGAACTAGTACTGTAGTTGATTTAGAATTGGTACTGTAGTAGAAAGGTAAATAATGATTGTTGGAAAAACCACCTTTCCAATACAGTAGCTACGTCACAATAACTGCCATACAGTCACTCGGTTCTATTACCTTGTAAATGCACAGAAAACTTTAGAATAGCTAGCTAACTACTTCTCATACTACATACCCAACAGCACTAACACAGACCACTACTTCTCATACTACATACCCAACAGCACTAACAGACCACTACTTCTCATACTACATACCCAACAGCACTAACACAGACCACTACTTCTCATACTACATACCCAACAGCACTAACACAGACCACTACTTCTCATACTACATACCCAACAGCACTAACACAGACCACTACTTCTCATACTACATACCCAACAGCACTAACACAGACCACTACTTCTCATAAAACATACCCAACAGCACTAACACAGACCACTACTTCTCATACTACATACCCAACAGCACTAACACAGACCACTACTTCTCATACTACATACCCAACAGCACTAACACAGACCACTACTTCTCATACTACATACCCAACAGCACTAACACAGACCACTACTTCTCATACTACATACCCAACAGCACTAACACAGACCACTACTTCTCATACTACATACCCAACAGCACTAACACAGACCACTACTTCTCATACTACATACCCAACAGCACTAACACAGACCACTACTGCTCATACTACATACCCAACAGCACTAACACAGACCACTACTTCTCATACTACATACCCAACAGCACTAACACAGACCACTACTTCTCATACTACATACCCAACAGCACTAACAGACCACTACATACCCAACAACAGCACTAACACAGACCACTACTTCTCATACTACATACCCAACAGCACTAACACAGACCACTACTTCTCATACTACATACCCAACAGCACTAACACAGACCACTACTTCTCATACTACATACCCAACAGCACTAACACAGACCACTACTTCTCATACTACATACCCAACAGCACTAACACAGACCACTACTTCTCATACTACATACCCAACAGCACTAACACAGACCACTACTTCTCATACTACATACCCAACAGCACTAACACAGACCACTACTTCTCATACTACATACCCAACAGCACTAACACAGACCACTACTTCTCATACTACATACCCAACAGCACTAACACAGACCACTACTTCTCATAAAACATACCCAACAGCACTAACACAGACCACTACTTCTCATACTACATACCCAACAGCACTAACACAGACCACTACTTCTCATACTACATACCCAACAGCACTAACACAGACCACTACTTCTCATACTACATACCCAACAGCACTAACACAGACCACTACTTCTCATACTACATACCCAACAGCACTAACACAGACCACTACTTCTCATACTACATACCCAACAGCACTAACACAGACCACTACTTCTCATACTACATACCCAACAGCACTAACACAGACCACTACTGCTCATACTACATACCCAACAGCACTAACACAGACCACTACTTCTCATACTACATACCCAACAGCACTAACACAGACCACTACTTCTCATACTACATACCCAACAGCACTAACAGACCACTACATACCCAACAACAGCACTAACAGACCACTACTTCTCATACTACATACCCAACAGCACTAACACAGACCACTACTTCTCATACTACATACCCAACAGCACTAACACAGACCACTACTTCTCATACTACATACCCAACAGCACTAACACAGACCACTACTTCTCATACTACATACCCAACAGCACTAACACAGACCACTACTTCTCATACTACATACCCAACAGCACTAACACAGACCACTACTTCTCATACTACATACCCAACAGCACTAACACAGACCACTACTTATCATACTACATACCCAACAGCACTAACACAGACCACTACTTCTCATACTACATACCCAACAGCACTAACACAGACCACTACTTCTCATACTACATACCCAACAGCACTAACACAGACCACTACTTATCATACTACATACCCAACAGCACTAACACAGACCACTACTTCTCATACTACATACCCAACAGCACTAACAGACCACTACTTATCATACTACATACCCAACAGCACTAACACAGACCACTACTTCTCATACTACATACCCAACAGCACTAACACAGACCACTACTTCTCATACTACATACCCAACAGCACTAACACAGACCACTACTTCTCATAAAACATACCCAACAGCACTAACAGACCACTACATACCCAACAACAGCACAAACACAGACCACTACATACCCAACAACAGCACAAACACAGACCACTACATACCCAACAACAGCACAAACACAGACCACTACATACCCAACAGCACAAACACAGACCACTACATACCCAACAACAGCACAAACACAGACCACTACATACCCAACAGCACAAACACAGACCACTACATACCCAACAACAGCACAAACACAGACCACTACATACCCAACAGCACAAACACAGACCACTACATACCCAACAGCACAAACACAGACCACTACATACCCAACAGCACAAACACAGACCACTACATACCCAACAACAGCACAAACACAGACCACTACATACCCAACAACAGAACAAACACAGACCACTACATACCCAACAACAGAACAAACAGACCACTACATACCCAACAACAGCACAAACAGACCACTACATACCCAACAACAGAACAAACAGACCACTACATACCCAACAACAGCACAAACACAGACCACTACATACCCAACAACAGCACAAACAGACCACTACATACCCAACAACAGAACAAACAGACCACTACATACCCAACAGCACAAACACAGACCACTACATACCCAACAGCACAAACACAGACCACTACATACCCAACAACAGCACAAACACAGACCACTACATACCCAACAACAGAACAAACACAGACCACTACATACCCAACAACAGAACAAACAGACCACTACATACCCAACAACAGCACAAACAGACCACTACATACCCAACAGAACAAACAGACCACTACATACCCAACAACAGCACAAACACAGACCACTACATACCCAACAACAGCACAAACAGACCACTACATACCCAACAACAGAACAAACAGACCACTACATACCCAACAACAGAACAAACAGACCACTACATACCCAACAACAGCACCACTCATTAGGAACTACCACTTACATTTTCACACTAACTAGTAACTGCCTGACCTCTCTCCCACTGCTAAAATCCCAAATATACTAACTGCCCTACACTCACAAACCCACTTATTACGTAACTCGTTAATATCAAAACTACCCCTCTATAAACAATTTATTTTTTACTTTTTTAACTACCCATTCTAAATCTACCAAACCCACATTCACTCACTAAGCTATACCCTAAAATTGACAAGTCTCACACTAACAGAGGGTATAGTTCAAGCGGGTGACTGTGGTGCTCACTGCAGAGTTGTCAGTGAGGTGGCCTGTAACAATGTGCGCTGAGAGTCGGGAAGCAAGTTCAGGGAGTGAGTGTTTTAATAAAATACTTGGAACATAATACAAAACGAGAACCTTGAACAAAGCACAGCCATGAAACAGAAACAATGACACCTGGGGAAGGAACCAAAGGGAGTGACATATATAGGGCAGGTAAGCAAGGAAGTGATGGAGTCCAGGTGATTCTGATGACGTACAGGTACGCGTAGCGATGGTGACAGGTGTCCGACATAACGAGCAGCTTGGTGACCTAGAGGCCGGAGGGGGAGCACACATGACATGGCCCTTCACTCACTCCAACTCACCTGCAATCTAACGTACTGAGAGAGACTAATGGGAGGAGCTACACACTCAGACAAGACAGGTGAAAGAGAGCAAGGGGAGCACAAGCAAATCTGAGATTTTGGTACAAAGTTGAGTTCACACAGGAGAAAGAGTAGGGGTGGAAAGGTGGAGAGAGAACACTGGAACTACTTTATCTCAGAGGCTGTCTGTGTACAGATACGTAACAGCACACTATCAGCCTAGTCCATGAGGTGCAAGTCTAAACGTTTGGTTGCCAGACCCAAGTTTAATGTCAACTCATCTATACCAGTCAGCTCTCGCATAGCACATTTATTGAGCTCACTCTTCCCCAAAGAGTTCCTCAACCAGATCTTGATCTCCTCTTCAACTGTTGCATCTTGAGGCCTGGGTTGGATAGGGCTTTTCCTGACTGCATCTGAAAAAATATATCAAATTTGTAACAGTGAACTGGGTATGGTATGCAATATTATGATGACCAGTCTCTTCAGACCCGGTGACAGGTCCAGTTGAAGAACCTAGAGTATATAGACATATTGTAGGGGTCAGATTATAGGATCCAAGGATTGTCATATATCATGAGAAAGCTATGGGTGTCTAGTAGGAAGATTGAATGTAAAATGTGGTTCCTGCTACAAAAAAAAAAAACTCACCCCCCCACATATAAGCAGCATGTGTATAACAGCAAACCATCAACATTCACTTGGAAGCCAATGGTGTTTTGGGCAATGTTGACGAGGCGGCTGCATAATGTCTTGAGATAAAACACAATGGCAAAATGTAAATACTGATTCTATTTTTGCCGTTTGTAGGACAGTATGAGCTTGCTTAGGTAGATTTGGATGGAATTCCTTTAGCACACCAAGAAGATCTCAGAGGGTGTTCTGTGGTATATAATTTCTCAATGCCCACTCGCAACACTTTGCAGAATTATTATCTTCCTCTTCTTCCACATCAAAGCTGTCACTTGTCTCATCACTATGGTCACCAACAAGATTTTCATCAAAAGAACTTAAGCAGTCCAGATACACATCATCTTCTTCATGATTAGGCTCCTCGTGGAGATTCAATTCCGGATGAACTTCTTCTAATACTTGAGAATCATTCATATCCTCGAGTGAAGATGAACTGGCAAACGATTGGAGTATTCTTAATCTTAAGGATCCGCCCCTTTTTTAAATTTTTGCTTAAAATTATATACCCGAATCTAACTGCCTGTAGCTCAGGCCCTGAAGCAAGGATATGCATATTCTTGGTACCATTTGAAAGGAAACACTGAAGTTTGTGGAAATGTGAAAGGAATGTAGGAGAATATAACACAATAGATCTGGTAAAAGATAATACAAAGAAAAAAACAACCGTTCTTTTGTATTTTTTTTGTACCATCATCTTTGAAATGGAAGAGAAAGGCCATATTGTGTTATTCCAGCCCAGTTGCAATATATATTTTGTCCACTAGATGGCACCAGTGTATGTGCAAAGTTTTAGACTGATCCAATGGACAATTGCATTTCTTTTCAAAATTGTGTATCAAGACTGCCTAAATGTCCCTAATTTGTTTAACTTTGTTCAAAATTGTGCATTCTCCTCAAACACCATGGTATTCTTTATCTGTAATAGCTACTGTAAATTGGACAGTGCAGTTAGATTAACAAGAATTTAAGCTTTCTGCCAATATCAGATATGTCTATGTCCTGGAAAATTCTCTGGTTACTTACAAGCTCATGCTAATCGCATTAGCCTACGTTAGCTCAACCGTCCCATGGAAGGGACGCTGATCCTGAAGAATTGCGCCTTCGTTTCGTCCAATAACTTCTGCCAGACAAATGCCTTTGGACAGCCACTATTACTGCAAGTCAATTATGCTTCAGATAAACTGACTAAATTCAGAGGATGACTGACCTTAACTCTGAGGCTTTTGTTCAGCATAGGTTTCAGCAAATCTGTGGAAAAAAATAAGTGAACCAATGTGGTATAAGTGAAGAATGTGGGTTAAGTATACAGAACATGGTACAGCTAAATTATGGTACCATCATTTGATAGATGAATGTTACTTGCCTTGTAAAAGTTAGACAGTTACACATTCAATTGAAAAAGTTAGACAATTTTACTGTATCTAAATTAGCTAGCTAACTATTGAATATCACCACAGAAAAGTATGGTGGCAACTAACTTGCTTAGCCAGTCAAGTTAGAAATGCACACATCTAAATGCTAGCCTGTGGTAACGTTAGACCAAAACCAGTATGCCAGTAACCTTAGATAGCAACCTAGTACATTGATGTATAAGCTTACTCCTTGCACTAGATGTGTACATTTTCATCTCAAGTTAGTTATGCCCCCTTTCATATATGTTACTTAGCTACCGACTTACTGTACATGAGTCGATTATTAGCCAAGTGATCTTAGTCAATTTAGGTTTTGTAATATTTTTATGCTAATTGTGAGCTAGCGTGGCTAACCCACTAACGTAAGCTAACATCGTAATGGCTATAACCAGAAGTTAACTTTGGGTAAGTGACTGATTTTCAGACCTATGGTGACGGTTTAGCTTTAAAATACACATCTTTGCATTGAAACAGGTTGGGTTGAAACGGCGAATTCGCTGATAATTGACTTACTTTTGTAAAACTGCCACACAGTCAACATTAAATAACTTCATCATATTGCTAACGTTAGCCTAGCTAGTTTACATTAGCTATTCTAGCTCTTGCCACATTAGTTTTGTTGGCCAGACAAGCAATGTTTCCATCGGTAAAATATTCAAACAATTTAGTCTAGGTAGTTTACCTGTTTACTAATTAAACAAATAGTTTTTTTCACAAAACAAGTAACGTTAACAAATGTTATGGCTGAGCCGATTGCTTACCTGGCAGTTTGAAATCAGCCATTCCCTAAATAAAAAACGTTCACATTTAAACGCAGGCTCGCTGTCACGGCTGTTGAAAGATGAGGACCAAGGTGCAGCGTGGTGAGCGTACATTTTCTAATATTGAATAAAAATGGCGCCAAACAAAACAATAAACACTACAAATACAAACCGTGAAGCTCAAAGGCTATGTGCCCTAAACAAAGTCAACTTCCCACAAACACAGGTGGAAAAAAGAGCTACCTAAGTATGGTTCTCAATCAGAGACAACGATAGACAGCTGCCTCTGATTGAGAACCACACCCGGCCAAACACAAAGAAATACACAACATAGAACACCCATCCCAACTCACGCCCTGACCAAACCAAAATAGAGACATAAAAAGGAAATGTCAGGGCGTGACAGTACCCCCCCAAAGGTGTGGACTCCGGCCACAAAACCTAAACCTATAGGGGAGGGTCTGGGTGGGCATCTAGCCGCTCCACCGCTGGCTCACCCCACTTTGGTGGCTCCTCTGGTGCGGGGACCCTCGTAGCGGGCCCCTGACTGGGCGCCGTCTCTGGGGGTTCCGGGCTGGAGGCCGTCTCTGGGGGCTCCGGGCTGGAGGCCGTCTCTGGAGTGGAGAGACACACAGGAGGCCTGGCTCTGGAAGCAGGCACAGGACTCACCAGGCGGGGGAGACATACAGGAGGCTTCTTCCTTGGCCGAGGCACCGGATACACTGGGCCGTGGAGGCGCACTGGCGGTCTCGAGCGCAGAGCTGGCACAACCCCTTCTGGCTGGATGCCCACTTCCACCCGGCAAATGCGGGATGCTGGCACCGAGCACACCAGCCTGTGAATGCTCAACCGAGACACAGTGCGCATGCACGGGGTCTGACCAGTCACATACTCGCCACGGTAAGCACGGGGAGTTGGCTCAGGTCTCCAACCTGACTCAGCTACACTCCCCGTGTGCCCCCCCCAAAAAATGTTTTGGGGGCTGCCTCTCGGGCTTCCTTGCCAGCCGTGTTCCCTCATAACGCTGCCGCTCCGCCATAGCTGCCTCCAGTTCCTCCCTTGGACGGCGATACTCCCCAGCCTGCCTCCAGGGTCCCTTACCATCCAGGATCTCCTCCCATGTCCAGGAGTCCTCTCTACCACGCTGGTTGGTCCTTTGGTGGTGGGAAGTTCTGTCACGGCTATTGAAAGATGAGGACCAAGGTGCAGCGTGGTGAGCGTACATTTTCTTTTATTGAATAAAAATGACGCCAAACAAAACAATAAACACTACAAAAACAAACCGTGAAGCTCAAAGGCTATGTGCCCTAAACAAAGTCAACTTCCCACAAACACAGGTGGAAAAAAGAGCTACCTAAGTATGGTTCTCAATCAGAGACAACGATAGACAGCTGCCTCTGAGAACCACACCCGGCCAAACACAAAGAAATACACAACATAGAACATAGAATACCCACCCCAACTCACGCCCTGACCAAACCAAAATAGAGACATAAAAAGGATCTCTAAGGTCAGGGCGTGACACTCGCGTACGTCTTCACTGAGTGCGGGTCCAATCCCAACCGCTCAGTGGTGGCCCAGAATGTTCTCGACCGCGAGGGGCCACTGATGGCTGATTTCTGGCTATCTCAGCCCCAAAGGGCTCCGCTCAGTCATGTTTGCTGGGAACGCTCTTAACCGCTAGCCTAGAGGAATAAAGGCACATTTATCCACACAAGACTAATCTTTTTTCACCCCACAGAGTCAAAACATTTAATTATAAAGCTAAACTGTAAAGCGCCTTGCTGTGCTCTTCACAGTAAGCACAGTTTGGTACAAGGTCAGCACTCAATTTCCACTCATCCTTACCTCAGCTAACATAGACCTGCAGTTTTTCTTACTGACACATTCTGTGTTGACGTGAGGTAGGCACTTGACAATGACTTGGGATTGATCTAACTGAGTTCATAGCAGTGGAGGCTCCTCAAAGGTGGAAGGGGAGGACCATCCTCCTGAGTGAATTTCACAAACATTTTAATTGTAAAACATTGAAAAAGTTATACATTTTAGATAAAACTATACTAAATATAATCACGTCACCAAATAACTGATACACACTATTTTGAAAAGAAGGTCTACAGTAGCCTCAACAGCACTCTGTAGAGTAGCACCATGGTGTAGCCGGAGGACAGCTAGCTTCCATCCTCCTCTGGGTACATTGACTTCAATACAAAACCTAGGAGACTCATGGTTCTCACCCTATTCCATAGACTTACACAGTAATTATGACAACTTCCGGAGGACGTCCTCCAGCCTATCAGAGCTTTTTCAGCATGAATTGACATGTTGTCCACCCAATCAAAGGATCAGATAATTAATTTAGTACTGAAAGCATTGGCTACAGCTAACTAACACTGCAGTGTATAAAATGTGGTGAATAGTTAACTAAAAGAGAGAAAGACAATAGTTGAACAGTTTTGAGAAAATACATTTCTCCCAAAATGGAGAAACGAGAGAGAAAGAGAGATTCCATAAATGTTCAGTTTCAGTTTCACTTACTTAGCTAGCAAATGCAGAGGGGTAATTCTGCAACTACGGGAACTTCTATGTTCTCAGGGTCAATTTGAGATTTTTTTATATATGTTTTTATTTTTTTATATGTTAAGTTCACACTACAATAACCCCATATTTTTTTCAACACCTCTATCAAGTATTTTAGCTACTTTTCAGATGCATTTTATACCTAATTTTCACTGTTTTGCCCTTGTCCCTGACCCAGACTTTAGAGCTTCTACTATGTTTTTCTATGAGAAAACATTAATAATTACACCTTATGTAATGTTATCTTCTAGAGAAAGAATCAATTAAATAAAATCTATATCAATATTTATTGTGAGTATGCCCTTTATATTGTTATTTACACAAAATGTACCTGTCCTTTGGTAGTGGTGTCATTTTGACCACTGAGGGCAAATTCCTCATTAATAAAGTTTTGTCAAGAGAATGTTAACTTAGTTACCATGGAAATGTATTGTGACACTGAAGCACATGGCTGCAGAGGACAGCTGCTCCAGAAGTGATGTCCAGAAGTTGAAGAAAAATCTAGGTACATATTGCTTGTGTAGAGAATATTTTTATTGCCAGTCACTTCCAAACAGGCTACAATTTCTTTAATTTGTGGTAGAATTTAGATTTTTCAAATACACAGTTGAAGTCGGAAGTTTACGTACACTTAGGTTGGAGTCAATAAAACTCGTTTTTCAACCACTCCACAAATTTCTTGTTAACAAACTATAGTTTTGGCAAGTCGGTAAAGACATCTACTTTGTGCATGACACAAGTAATTTTCCCAACAATTGTTTACAGAGATTATTTCACCTATTCCAGTGGGTCAGAAGTTTACATACACTAAGTTGACTGTGCAAAGACCTCAGAAACAAAATTGTAGAACTCCACAAGTCTGGTTCATCCTTGGGAGCAATTTCCAAATGCGTGAAGGTACCACGTTCATATGTACAAACAATAGTACGCAAGTATAAACACCATGGGACCACGCAACCGTCATACCACTCAGGAAGGAGACGCGTTCTGTCTCCTAGAGATGAACGTACTTTGGTGCGAAAAATGCAAATCAATCCCAGAACAACAGCAAAGGACCTTGTGAAGATGCTGGAGGCACAAAAGTACCTATATCCACAATAAAATGAGTCCTATATCGACATAACCTGAAAGGCCGCTCAGCAAAGAAGAAGCCACTGCTCCAAAACCGCCATAAAAAAAGCCAGACCAGGTTTGTAGCTGCACATGGGGACAAAGATCGTACTTTTTGGAGAAATGTCCTCTGGTCTGATGAAACAAAAATCGAACTGTTTGGCCATAATGACCATTGTTATGTTTGGAGGAAAGGGGGGAGGCTTGCAAGCCGAAGAACACCATCCCAACCGTGAAGCACAGGGGTGGCAGAATCATGTTGTGGGGGTGCTTTGCTGCAGGAGGGACTGGTGCACTTCACAAAATAGATGGCATCATGAGGATGGAAAATTAAGTGGATATATTGAAGCAACATCTCAAGACATCAGTCAGGAAGTTAAAGCTTGGTCGCAAATGGGTCTTCCAAATGGACAATGACCCCAAGCATACTTCCAAAGTTGTGGCAAAATGGCTTAAGGACAACAAAGTCAAGGTATTGGCGTGGCCATCACAAAGCCCTGACCTCAATCCTATAGAAAATCTGTGGGCAGAACTGAAAAAGCGTGTGTGAGCAAGGAGGCTGACAAACCTGACTCCGTTACACCAGCTCTGTCAGGAGGAATGGGCCAAAATGTACTTCCCAACTTATTGTGGGAAGCTTGTGGAAGGCTATCTGAAACGTTTGATCCAAGTTAAACAATTTAAAGGCAATGCTACCAAATTCTAATTGAGTGTATGTATACTTCTGACCCACTGGGAATGTGATGAAAGAAATAAAAGCTGAACTAAATCATTCTCTACTATTATTCTGACATTTCACATTCTTAAAATAACGTGGTGATCCTAACTGACCTAAAACAGGGCATTTTTACTCGGATTAAATGTCAGGAATTGTGAAAAACTGAGTTTAAATGTATTTGGCTAAGGTGTATGTAAACTTCCGACTTCAATTGTATTTGATGTATTTAGTGTAAACCATATGCTAGTTGTAATACTGGCCAAAGCATGCTAAGCAGTCTGTCATTTTTCTCCAAAAACAGCAGAAGCGTAATTTCCATCACAGTCATTTCCATTACAAACTTAACTGTGATGGAAATGACAGAAAGTGGTTGAAATGACAAAAACCCATTATGTTATTACTATTTACTTTTTTTAAATTTAGGCTTATTTAATCATGTTTTAAATTCCTTTCATCTAGAAAATGCTCCAAGCTGTGCACAATTGGAAAACTTAAGTAGTATTTTTGTTTTTAGAAGATGCCACAAAACAGCACAGAGGTCACAGACATACAAACAAAATAAAAAAGTATCCTATACGTTACCAGGAACATCTGCAAAAAGACAGGGAGAGATACTGGAAGAAAAAAGAGAAGGGAGAAGTGATATCTATCTCTGAGCTTACAAGCGAGAACAAAGAAGCAAAGAGATGGCAATGGAAATACAACCAACGGAATAGAAGACAGACTTTAAAGAAAACTGTTGCAATGGAGACCTACCTATCAGGCAACACATCACCTCAGCCACCAGATGACCTGCAGCCAGAACATGAGGCCATCATACCTGCCCCTAACTTACCTGCCCCTGATGCACACCCTGATACCCCTTCCTCATCGTCTGCAACAGGAATGAGAAGTCTAATACTTGCTGGAAGGAAAACAGTTGGAAGAGGTCGCTTAAAAACATAGAGATCTTTGCATGACAAATGTCAAACCGGATAAATCTTAACGGAAAACTGAGAAATACAAAAAAAGGTATGATCAACTGATGAAGAAAATGGAGAGACAAGACTCCCCAAAGACAACGACAAAACAGCAAATGAAGGGAACTCCGAAGAACTTGAGAAGGATTTTGTTGTTTCAAAATGCCATCATTGCAGAGTTAAAGCAAAAGTATTTAAAAATGCACAGTGCCAAGGACAAACAAGTGGCTTCAAAAAATTTCAGAGGCAACATCCTGAGAAAGTATGGCCTCGTCTGTAACGGACTTCTTCCGTTGGTGAAGGAGAGGACCAAAATGCAGCGCGGCTAGTGTTCAACATGTTTAATAAACAAAGAGACGATGACGATAACGTGAACACTATACAAAATAACAAACGTGAAAACCGAGACAGTCCTATCTGGTGCAGAACACAAAGACAGAAGACAACCACCCACAAACCCCAACACAAAACAAGCCACCTAAAGTCTTCAATACTCCAGGAAAAAGCAGTGTAACATAATTAGCACAGCCACAGAAGAGAAAATCACTAGATTCTATGAACTTGATGTCAACAGTAGAGCAACAACAGGGGAAAAGAACACACTAACGAGGAACACGAAAAAAAAGCAGAAGCACTTATTGAATGGCACAATTCAGAACGTTTATCAGGATTTTAAGAGGGAATTTTCAGAGATTAAAATGTCCTAATTCTTTAAAATACGTCCTTTTGGGTTGTCAAGCCAACAGTCCAGGATAGGAACACATGGCTCTGCAAAACCCAGGCCAACCTCCAGTTCATGGTCGGACAAACTACAGCATCACAAAGTGATCAGCTGCAGCAACAATGAGAACCTAGTTGAGTCTTTGTGCTGTGAGAACCTGAAGAAAGAGTGCATGTACACAGAGTGCTCCATTTGCCAAGCAAAAGAGCTTAAACATCTGACTTTGATGCTGGTGAGCAGACATGGTGGTTTGAGTGGAAAAACAAAGCTGAAGAGAGAGAGAAGAAAAACAAAGAGGGAAACATGGAGAAGTTCACTGTACATTTGACAGTAAAAGAAAAGGTGTGGCACACTGCAGATTCTACTGGAGGACTTCTACAAAGGATTGAAAGAGAAGTTGGGGAAACACATGTACAACTTTCAACATCAATACTCCAAACTGAGAGAATTAAAAGAGAATCTGCAGAAAGAGGAGATCATCGTGCATATTGACTTTGCAGAGAACTCAGGGGCGCAACTTTCACTGGAGACGGGGACGGGGGTTATGTCCCCCTCACATTCTGAAATTGCATTTTTGTCCCCTCCAGTTTTATCATTTGAATGTGATACAAAATGAGGCAACGGTGTGCTTTAGGACCATGCAGACACCTCCGAGCGGTCGGGTAGGCTGTTTGGCGTGTTTATCCGACTGGATAAAATAAATTATAATAATTATCCCCCCCCCCCACTTATAAAACCAAAGTTGTGCCACTGAGAGAACTACCTGCGTAAATACACCAGTAAAATCCAGGCAGTTCACTTTGGTGATTCTCACATGCAGGTAACCCTCCACAAATGAAACCGTTTCACTTTGCTGAGCTCTGAGCTCTTCTATGCAGATGACCCCTCTGCGATCTGGGTTTATCTCTCAAAAATACTGGCCTACTTCCTTGAGCTCTGCCCACTTTTGGAATCTTAGTTTTTCTTAAATTAATTACATGTTCTACAGTGGTTGTTGTTCAAAATGTTTGCAATAAATATTGTTTTCATAAGTTTTTTTTTACATAGATGTCATTTCCACAACACCTTGACATTTCCACCACACCCATATTTTTTGGTAAATTAGTATATTATGTATAATTTACATTGATTGATTTGATTTAGATAGGGAAATCATATGGTTGTTATCATAATCTCAAAAAAGGTTGGGTGTAAATATCTTATTTTTTTATGATAAATAAATATTTTCAGCTGTCACAAAGGCAACTTTATACATTCAGGTGTTGTGTTGAATTATTCATTTTAGAAAAACCTTAAAAAGCACTTAAAATAATATTCAATGCAAGTTAATGTACAAATGTATAATGTGTTATATTTTTATTTTATTTTTATTTCACCTTTATTTAACCAGGTAGGCTAGTTGAGAACAAGTTCTCATTTGCAACTGCGACCTGGCCAAGATAAAGCATAGCAATTCGACACATACAACAACACAGAGTTACACATGGAATAAACAAAACATACAGTCAATAATACAGTAGAAAAATAAGTCTATATACAATGTGAGCAAATGAGGTGAGATAGGGGAGGTAAAGGCAAAAAAAAAAGGCCATGGTGGCGAGGTAAATACAATGTAAAACACTGGAATGGTAGATTTGCAGTGGAAGAATGTGCAAAGTAGAAATAGAAATAATGGGGTGCAAAGGAGCTAAATAAATAAATAAATACAGTAGGTGGAGAGGTAGTTGTTTAAGCTAAATTATAGATAGGCTATGTACAGGTGCAGTAATATGTGAGCTGCTCTGACAGCTGGTGCTTAAAGCTAGTGAGGGAGATAAGTGTTTCCAGCTTCAGAGATTTTTGCAGTTCGTTCCAGTCATTGGCAGCAGAGAACTGGAAGGAAAGATGACCAAAGGAGGAATTGGCTTTGGGGGTGACCAGTGAAATATACCTGCTGGAGCGCGTGCTACGAGTGGGTGCTGCTATGGTGACCAGTGAGCTGCGATAAGGCGGGGCTTTACCTAGCAGAGACTTATAGATAACCTGTAGCCAGTGGGTTTGGCGACGAGTATGAAGCGAGGGCCAACCAACGAGAGCGTACAGGTCGCAATGGTGGGTAGTGTATGGGGCTTTGGTGACAAAACGGATGGCACTGTGATAGACTGCATCCAGTTTGTTGAGTAGAGTGTTGGAGGCTATTTTATAGATGACATCACCGAAGTCGAGGATCGGTAGGATGGTCAGTTTTACGAGGGTATGTTTGGCCGCATGAGTGAAGGATGCTTTGTTGCGATATAGGAAGCCGATTCTATATTTAATTTTGGATTGGAGATGGGTAATGTGAGTCTGGAAGGAGAGTTTACAGTCACCTAGGTATTTGTAGTTGTCCACGTATTCTAAGTCAGAGCCGTCCAGAGTAGTGATGCTGGACGGGCGAGCAGGTGCGGGCAGTGATCGATTGAATAGCATGCATTTAGTTTTACTTGCATTTAAGAGCAGTTGGAGGCCACGGAAGGAGAGTTGTATGGCAATTGAAGCTCGTCTGGAGTGTTGTTAACACAGTGTCCAACGAGGGGCCAGAAGTATACAGAATGGTGTCGTCTGCGTAGAGGTGTGTCAGAGAATCACCAGCAGTAAGAGCAACATCATTGATGTATACAGAGAAGAGAGTCGGCCCGAGGATTGAACCCTGTGGCACCCCCATAGAGACTGCCAGAGGTCCGGACAACAGGCCCTCCGATTTGACACACTGAACTCTATCAGAGAAGTAGTTGATAAACCAGGCGAGGCAATCATTTGAGAAACCAAGGCTGTCGAGTCTGCCAATAAGAATGTGGTGATTGACAGAGTCGAAAGGCTTGGCCAGGTCGATGAATATGGCTGCGCAGTAATGTCTCTTATCGATGGCGGTTATGATGTCGTTTAGGACCTTGAGCGTGGCTGAGGTGCACCCATGACCAGCTCTGAAACCAGATTGCATAGCGGAGAAGGTACGGTGGGATTCGAAATGGTCGGTAATCTGTTTGTTAACTTGGCTTTCAAAGACCTTAGAAAGACAGAGTAGGATAGATATAGGTCTGTAGCAGTTTGGGTCTAGAGTGTCACCCCCTTTGAAGAGGGGGATGACCGCGGCAGCTTTCCAATCTTTGGGAATCTCAGACGATACGAAAGAGAGGTTAAACAGGCTAGTAATAGGGGTTGCAAAAATTTCGGCAGATAATTTTAGAAAGAGAGGGTCCAGATTGTCTAACCCGGCTGATTTGTAGGGGTCCAGATTTTGCAGCTCTTTCAGAACATCAGCTATCTGGATTTGGGTGAAGGAGAAATGGTGGGAGCTTTGGCAGGTTGCTGTGGAGGGTGCCGGGCAGTTGACAGGGGTAGGGGTAGCCAGGTGGAAAGCATGGCCTGCCGTAGAGAAATGCTTATTGAAATTCTCAATTATAGTGGATTTATCGGTGGTGACAGTGTTTCCTAGCCTCAGAGCAGTGGGCAGCTGGGAGGAGGTGCTCTTATTCTCCATGGACTTTACAGTGTCCCAGAACTTTTTTAAGTTAGTACTACAGGATGCCAATTTATTTTTGAAAAAGCTAGCCTTACCTTTCCTAACTGCCTGTGTATATTTGTTCCTAACTTCCCTGAAAAGTTGCATATCACGGGGGCTATTCGATGCTAATGCAGAATGCCACAGCATGTTTTTGTGCTGGTCAAGGGCAGACAGGTCTGGAGTGAACCAAGGACTATATCTATTCCTAGTTCTACATTTTTTTGAATGGGGCATGCTTATTTAAGATGGTGAGGAAGGCACTTTTAAAGAATAGCCAGGCATCATCTACTGACGGGATGAGGTCAATGTCATTCCAGGATACCCCGGCCAGGTCGATTAGAAAGGCCTGCTCGCAGAAGTGTTTTAGGGAGTGTTTGACAGTGATGAGGGGTGGTCGTTTGGTCGCAGACCCATTACGGATGCAGGCAATGAGGCATTGATCGCTGAGATCTTGATTGAAAACAGCAGAGGTGTATTTGGAGGGCGAGTTAGTTAGGATGACATCTATGAGGGTGCCCGTGTTTACGGATTTGGAGTTGTACCTGGTAGGTTCATTGATAATTTGTGTGAGATTGAGGGCATCAAGCTTAGATTGTAGGATGGCCGGGGTGTTAAGCATGTCCCAGTGTAGGTCACCTAGTAGCACGAGCTCAGAAGATAGATGGGGGGCAATCAATTCACATATGGTATCGAGGGCACAGCTCGGGGCAGAGGGAGGTCTATAGCAAGCGGCAACAGTGAGAGACTTGTTTCTGGAAAGGTGAATTTTTAGAAGTAGAAGCTCGAATTATTTGGGTACAGACTTGGATAGTAAGACAGAACTCTGCAGGCTATCTTGGCAGTAGATTGCAACACCGCCTCCTTTGGCAGTTCTATCTTGGTGGAAAATGTTATAGTTTGCAATGGAGATTTCAGGGTTTTTGGTGGTTTTCCTAAGCCAGGATTCAGACACGGCTAAGACATCCGGGTTGGCAGAGTGTGCTAAAGCAGTGAGTAAAACAAACTTAGGGAGTAGGCTTCTAATGTTAACATGCATGAAACCAATGCTTTTACGGTTACAGAAGTCAACAAATGAGAGCACCTGGGGAGTGGGAGTGGGGCTAGGCACTGCAGGACCTGGATTAACCTCTACATCACCAGAGGAACAGAGGAGAAGTAGGATAAGGGTACGGCTAAATGCTATACGAACTGGCCGTCTAGCACGTTCGGAACAGAGTAAAAGGAGCAGGTTTCTGAGCTTATAAAATAATTGTATATTTCATTTTCAACTAAAATGGATGTTTAATGATGTGATGGAAATGGCATTGGTCTATGGCTGTCTGAGAAAAATGACAAAAATATATAAATTCCTGAATAGTACGATCGCAGCCATTATCAGATATTATTTCTAGACAAATGAAAGACGATTATAATACTGGTAAAATGGTGTTTCAATACATGTTAATTTCTGAAAGATTGCCCGGGCCAAAGTGCCCGAAGTTGCAGAATCACCCAGCTATCTAATTTAGCCTACTGAAACACCGTGCTCAAACAGAGGGATGCTATGTTAGCTAGCTGGCTATGACTTTCCAACACAACACTGGAACTCGTCCAAGTTAAGGTAAGCTTTTGGAATTACTAATTTATTGCCACCGGGGCCTGCCGGTGTAACTGCTTACTTGACTGTACACTAATGTTACTGCATGATTGTAGCGGGTTTACTAATGCGTTAGTTCTATTAGCTAAGCTGACTATGATGTTACTTTAGCTAATATGGTGACAACGATGTAGGCTGTGCGTAGCGTTTTGGCTTCGAACATTTTTTTTCGCCTGGTCACATGCAGGTGTGACAAGCGAAGGGAAGAGAAGGAATTCAACGTGGCTGTTATGACAGTGAACTCTGTTTACAGGTGATATGGGGTGTATTCATTCCTGCCAATTCTGTTGAAAAACGTTTCTTAAACGGAAGGAAACGGATCAAAACAGGGATAAACATACCTGAATTTGTCCAATAGAAACTCTCGTTTGCAACTGTTGGACTAATGATTACACCCTATATTAGCTAGATGCACCCTATATTAGCTAGATGCAGGCAAGAGTGTGCAAGCGGTATCGAATGTCACTGTCAGTCACCTCAAATGTTTTTCTCGACCTGTGTGCATCTACATTGTAAACTTTCATTCATAGGCTAGGTTGTAGTAACCTCATGATGGGTATAGGGAAAAATGTTGTATAAAAAAAACTATTTCTGTTACATTGAACTGGGTGAATTGAATATGAATGAGAGTCATCCAATATGCTGTAATATAAATAAAAACATGCTCATGAAAAAAAATGTGGCCCCTACCGCCACTGGTTCATAGATATGTAAATACAAAACACTAATAATCTCTAATCAGTCTCTACTCCTGTAATCTTATTGCATGGTTCATAGAGAATATGAGGTTTTGCATAGAAGGCAGGAACTCAAAATTACACTCCACTAGCTCTTCAGTAACCATAATGGTCTAAAATTAGCATTTTACTTTTCATCATTGGGGAACTGAGGCACACGCTCCACTGTCAATTTCAAAATAATATTTTCTCTGACTCATTATCATACACTTTTTGGTAGAATAATGAGATTTGGATGAATACGAGTGTGTGCAGAACCATAGTATTCAGTTGTTCAAAGTCCTTCAAACATATCCCTGAATATACTTCCAGTTTCATGTATCATTCTTGATTTAGCCAACTTTGTGGCTCTATTTGGCGTTGTACTTCCCTTTATTGTACCCCCTCTTTGTAAAAAAAAAAAAAGAAGAAAGAATGCAATTACGGAATAGTCTTTGTAATTTAGAGCAGTACACAGTGCCTTCGGAAAGTATTTAGAACCCTTGACTTTTTCCACATTTTGTTACGTCACAGCCTTCTTCTAAAATTGAACCACCGAGACTCTTCCTAGAGCTGGCCGCCTGGCCAAAGTGAGCAATTGGTGGAGAAGGACCATGGTCAGGGAGGTGACCAAGAACCCGATGGTCACTCTGACAGAGCTCTAGAGTTCCTCTGTGGAGATGGGATAACAGTCCAGAAGGACAACCATCTCTGCAGCACTCCACCAATCAGGCCTTTATGGTAGTGTGGCCAGACAGAAGCCACTCCTCAGTAAAAGGCACATGACAGTCCACTCGGAGTTTGCCAAAAGGCACCTAAAGACTCTCAGATTATGAGAAACAAGATTCTCTGGTCTGATGAAACTAAGATTGAACTCTTTGGCCTGAATGCCAAGCGTCACATCTGTAGGAAACCTGCCACCATCCCTATGGTGAAGCATGTTGGTGGCAGAATCATGCTGTGGGGATGTTTTTCAGCGGCAGGGACTGGGAGTCAGGATCGAGGCAAAGATGAATGGAACAAAATACAGAGAGATCCTTGATGAAAGCCTGCTCCAGAGCGCTCAGGACCTCAGACTGGGGGCGAAGGGTCACCTTCCATCAGGACAACGACCCTAAGCACATAGCCAAGACAACGCAGGAGTGGCTTCGGGACAAGTCTCTGAATGTCCTTGAGTGGCCCAGCCAGAGCCTGGACTTGAACCCGATCGAACATCTCTGGAGAGACCTGAAAATAGCTGTGCAGCAACGCTCCCCATCCAACCTGACAGAGATTGAGAAGATCTATAGAGAAGAATGGGAGAAACTCCCCAAATACATGTGTGCCAAGCTTGTAGTGTCATACCCAAGAAGACTTGATGCTGTAATCGCTGCCAAAGGTGCTTCAACAAAGAACTGAGTTACTGGTCTGAATACTTTTGTCCATTTGATATTTCTGTTTTTTATTTGTAATAAATTTGCCAAAATGTCCAAACCTGTTTTTGCTTTGTCATTATGGGGTATTGTGTGTAGATTGATGAGTGAAAAAAAACAATTTAATCAATTTTAGAATAAGGCTATAACGTAATAAAATGTGGAAAAAGTCAAGGGGTCTGAATACTTTTCGAAAGGCACTGTAGGCATGCATGTCCACCTAGGCCAATAATGTCCCTTGGCCAATAATGTAAGCCTGCTAACTCCTCTGAAATGAGGGAAGCGCACATATACACAATAAGACAGAGAATGCCTAAAATCCATTGATTGCAGTTGTAAGCGAATAAATTACAAGTGATTGTGCTTTGTAATGAAGGCAGCAGAGAATATTGTGCAAATGCTTTGCTTCTTAATGGTTTAATTAAGAACCTCAGTCAAATTGGAGCAGAACATTTCGGAGTTGAGATGAGCGAGCAGCTCTGCCAGGAACAGCGGCACAGACTCAGACACACGGCTAATTGCTCCGGCACAAGCAGATGTGTCTTACATTTCTCCCCATTTTCTGCTCTATTAAAAAGGGGAGCCTCAGAGCACACCAAATGTTGTCTAAACCAAATGATTTACGACTGCATAAAAACATTGTGTCACTCTCATTTCCTTCCCAAATTCAATAAAGACCTGCGTCTGGGCCTCTGAGCAACTGTTTCACTTCATATCATTAACTAAAAGCTATCACAACTGCTTTACTTAAAATGAGTAGGTAACAGTCTCCCATATAAATGGGAGAAGGTACATAACCTATTTGTTTTGTCTTCGAGTGTTTCCAATCCACACTTAGACCAGCCTCAATGAATACCCCCATTCCCTCAAAAGCATCCAGGTTAGCCCTCCCGGACGATTTTTATCAAGCAGAACTGCAAACAAGGTTAGTTCATTCAACCTGTCAGATAGTTTGTCATTTAGCCAGGTGCTGCAGACCTAAATCTGTTTCCTGCTGCCAGGCAGAGTACTCTGTCCCTCAGCAAGCAACTAGGATTAATTACCCTCCTCATCAGGACAATCTGCACAAGTGCCCATAGCTCGTAAACCCTGGCTGGGATAGATCAAACCTAAAACCGGCCCGTAAGGCCAGGCTTATTTACCTCCCCAGTGACGGGTAAACAGACCCACACTCCTCACCTACCTCACCTATCTCCCACTCTCTCGCTCTACTGCTCCATCTTTCTCACTATCTCCATCCCCCCTCCACAATAAATGTGTGTAATGGTTCAATACATAGGTTGCAGGGAATACCATTTAACATCCTAGATTTAGATCATGTCACGCCCTGACCATAGAGAGCCCTTGTTTCTCTATGGTGTAGTAGGTCAGGGCGTGACTAGGGGGTATTCTAGTTTAATATTTCTATGTTGTGTTCTAGTTTATATTTTCTATGTTGGTGTTTTGTATGATTCCCAATTAGAGGCAGCTGGTAATCGTTGTCTCTAATTGGGGATCATATTTAAGTAGCTATTTTTCCCACCTGTGTTTGTGGGATATTGTTTTGTGTTTGTGCATGTGCACCACGTAGTCATGTTTAGTTGTTCGTTTATTGGTATATTTTGTTTTGCTGAAGTTTCACTTGGAAATAAATATGTGGAACTCAACATCTGCTGCGCCTTGGTCCCGTTCTTACGACAACCGTGACAGATCACTAATTATCTATCTCTGTCTCTTTCTCCCTCCCTCACACAGCCCGTTCTTGGCTTGAGCCAGACCATTGGCATATTATCAAAATCAAGTCTGATCTGGCCAAACCATGACTCTGGCCACTCACTGTGCTGTTAAATCATTGCGGTGCAGCGGAAGTGAAGGTGTGAAGGGGAAAGCTCCTGCAGTTTTGCTGGCTCAACCCCTATAACTGCCATCCCTCACCGATGGCAATGGTCACACAGACTTGACTCCATTAGGTTTTGTAATTCAGACTTATTGATTATCTGCAGAGCGGGGAGCACCATGACCAAATCTCAGCAGGAAGTCCATCTGGGGTGAGAATTAGCTCCTTCGAAAACAGGACCCCCTCTATCACCCCTTCCCATCCAGGTGCCGTTATGCTAACCCTTTACACTCGAGAGAATTGGCGTATAGGGATAAATTGAAATGTTTCTAACAGAAGAAATATGAAAAGCATATGCATAACCATGGAAGCAATTGAAAGGGAATAGTTTGGAGATTATGGGAAATGTATTAGAACAAAAGGTGAGTTCACTGAATCCAAACATTTACTGTTCTTTTCGCCTCATTTGTTGATAACAGAATCTGAAAATACTCTGGATACATTCAGTAACATAAGACTATTCCTGGAAAATGTTTGGTACGTAAGACCAAAAAATGACAAGGGTTTGAGTGGGAGGACTAACTGGTTTCTCCAAGTGGCCACACACCTCTCGAAGGTGTGCACAGTTCCTAAGCAATTTCACTTTTATGAATCAAAGAAAAGTCTTCAACTCTAACCAGGTGTCCATCCAACCTTTTTATGCAAGTAAAGTACATGTCGGGTAAAACATTTAATTGACAGGCCTGATGGAAACAGAAAATTTTCCAAATGTGGACAAAACTAAATACGCTAGACAATGTGTGATCTGTTTGTGTCGGTAAAGTAAATTATGTGAGAAATGTTGATTTATTAACCATCATATCGAAGTAAACTGGGGGTCACATGATGACATGTGTGGTGATCCCACTAAGACTCGTCGGGAAACTATGCAGTTTATTAGGCTACAGCTGAAATAAGTGATGATGAACATCACAGGGTGGTGAAAGTGCACGGTGATGAGCTTGATGCTCCTTTCCAATAAACAGAGAGTCTTATTCTGGTGACATGATGATCGATGCTTGGCTGTCGTTTGACAAATAAAAAGAATCTCTCTTTTGTCTATAGGTCTTTCTTTGCTGCACCTGACCATATTACCAGCCAATAATCAATATAGGACAAGACCAAAGCCTGAACAACTACAGTTGATCTTTGTGTCAAAAACGCAGAACATCTTTTTATAACAGACATACCTCTCCCCATCTTCACAACAACTTTGTCAATATGACTTGATCATCAAATGTTACTCCTAGGAGTTCAGCTTCTTCAACTTGTTCTATGGTCAAACCTTTTATGCACAACACCAGTTGAGGTTTAGGTCTAAGGGAATGCTTTGAAACAAATACAATGATTTTGGTTTTAGATGTACTTAAGACCAGTTTGTTGTTTATTACGCATTCTGACACTGACTAACTCCATGATAAGCTTCTCAGTGAGCTCACTGGCTGAAAGTGCTGATGTGTAGAGTCTTGTAAGACAAGTGGCAAATCCTTTGTAAAAATATAGAACAATGGCCCAAGGCAACTGGCCTAAGGGATACCGCACTGTACATATCTGATGTTAGAGAAGCTTCCATTGACGGATACTCTGAGTTGTATTGGATAAATAACTCTCCAACCATGTGATGGCAGGGGATGTAAAGAGTTTTTCAATAAATTATGATCAATAACATCAATGGCTGCTCTGAAATCTAACAATAGAGTTCCAACTATCATCTTATTATCCGTTAATTTTAGCCAATCATCAGTCATCTGTGTCACACCCTGATAGGTTAACCTGTCTTTGTGCTTGTCTCCACCCCCTCCAGATGTCGCCCATCTTCCCCATTATCCCCTGAGCATTTATATCTGTGTTCTCTGTTTGTCTGTTGCCAGTTTGTCTTGTCTTGTCAGGTCTTACCAGCGTGCTTTCCCATTTTCCTGTTTCCCAGGTGTTTGTTTTCCCGGTTCTGACCATTTCTGCCTACCCTGACTCCGAGCCTGCCTGCCATCCTGTACTTGCCTGACTCTGACCTGATTATGAACCTGTGTCTACCCTGACCCCGAGCCTGCCTGTCACCATCCTGTACTTGCCTGACTCTGACCTGATTATGAACCTGTGTCTACCCTGACCCCGAGCCTGCCTGTCACCATCCTGTACTTGCCTGACTCTGACCTGATTATGAACCCGTGTCTACCCTGACCCCGAGCCTGCCTGTCGCCATCCTGTACTTGCCTGACTCTGACCTGATTACGAACCTCTGCCTGTCCTCGACCTGCCCTTTGCCCCGTGCTATAATAAATGATTGAAACTGTACTATCCGCCTCCTGTATCTGCATCTGGGTCATATCCTGAGTCGTGATAATCTGAACTGTGCAGTACAAGTTGAGTGCCCTTCCCTATATGCATGCTGAAAGTCAGTAGTTAACTTGTTCTTTAATAAATAGCATTGTATTTGTTCAAACACAATTCTCTCCATAAGTTTACTAAGAACAGGCAGAACTTATTGGGCCAGCAAAGATGCTTTAATATATTTAGGCAGTGGAATTACTTTAGCTTCCTTCCACACCTGTTGACACACACACTCCTTTAGGCCTTTGTTAAAGACATGGCAAAGAGGTGGCAATACAGTCTGCTAGCATTCTCAATAGTTTCCCATCTGGGTTGTCTATACCTAGTGGCTTTTCATTATTGATGGATAACAACCATTTTTCCACCTCTTCCACACAATGGCAATCCTTGTCTTTCCTTATTAGAGCTTCAATACACATATGATGGTTTACTGTTCAATGTTGTCATTTCACTTCTCAGTTTGTCCACTTTACCGGTGAAATAGTCATTGAAATGATTGGCTATATCAAAAGGTTTTGTTATAAATGACCCATCAACTTCAATGAACGATGGAGATGAATTGGGTTTTCTGTCCATAATATCATTTAAAGTGCTCTGAAGTATTTCCCCTTGTTTTTATGTCATTTATCTTGTTTTATTCACAAAATTTTGTTTAGTCACAAAATGTCTCAATTGACAGTATGTCACCAATCAGCCTGACTTGTTTGCCACCTTCTTTTACATAATTTCTTTCAACCATACAATAGTATGCCTACATGGATCCCTACACACAGGCTGCTTTCAAACGGGCAGCCCAATTCTGATCTTTTTTTAAACTTTTGACCAATCAGATCAGCTTTGAAAAAGATATGATGTGAAAAGATATGTGATCGGTCAAAAGACCAATTAGTGGAAAAAATGTCAGAATTTGATTTAAATGTAACGTTGCGTTAAACCCTAGATGCAGTAGTACCCCTAATAACATTTGTCACAATATCTTCCCTCCCTGGTATACAGAAAATACCCAAGCCCTGAAGCAAGCTTCCAGAATATTAAAACGGAAATGGCGCTCCACCAAACTGTAAGTTTTCCGACTAGCTTGGAAAGACAGTACAGTACAATATCAAAGAGCCCTCACTGCTGCTTGATCAGCCTACTTTTCCAACCTAATTGAGGAGAATAAGAACAATCCCCCAAAAAGTTTTGGTTCTGCCATAAAGCTAACAAAAAAGCAGCATTCCCCAAGAGAGGATGGCTTTCACTTCAACAGTGATGAATTCCTGAACTTCTTTGATGAAAAGATCATGATCGTTAGAACGCAAATTACAGACTCTTCTTTGAATCTGAGTATTTCTCCAAAGCTCAATTGTCCTGAGTCTGCACAGAACTGCCAAGACCCAGGATCAATGGAGACACTTAAGTTTTTTAGTCATGTGTCTTTTGACACATTCACGAAAATAGTCATGGCCTCTAAACCTTCCAGCTGCATACTGGAGCCTATTCCAACTGAACTACTGAAAGAGCTACTTCCTGTGATTGGCCCTCCGATGTTGAACATAATAAACGGTTCTCTATCTTCCGGATGTGTACCAAACTCACTAAAAGTGGCCTCTCTTGAAAAAGACAAACCTTGACCCAGAAAATGTTTTTTTTTTTAAACAACTATTGGCCTATATTGACTCTTTTTTTAAAGCTGTTGCGCAGCAACTCACTGCCTTCCTGACGACAAATAATGTATACAAAACACTTCAATCTGGTTTTAGACCCCATCATAGTACCGAGACTGCACTCTTGAAGGTGGTAAATTACCTTTTAATGGCGTCAGACCAAGGCTCTTCACATGTCCTCGTGCTCCTAGACCTTGGTGCCGCTTTTGACACCATCAATCAGCAAATTCTTTTGGAGAGATTGGAAACCCTAATTGGTCTACATGGACAAGTTCTTGCCTGGTTTAGAATTAATCTGTCAGAAATATATCAGTTTGTCTCTGTGGATGATTTGTCCTTGTTTCGGTGTTCCTCAAGGTTCCATTTTAGGACCACTATTGTTTTCACTATATATTCTACCTCATGGTGATGTCATTCGGAAACACAACGTCAACTTTCACTGCTATGCAGACAACACACAGCTTTACATTTCGATTAAACATGGTGAAGACGCAAAATTGCCTCCTCTGGAAACTGTGAAGGATCTCGGCGTTACTCTGGACCTCGATCTCCCTTTTGACGAACATATCAAGAATAATTCAAGGGCAGCTTTTTTCCATCTTCGTAACGTTGCAAAATTTTGAAAAAGCTAGTCCATGCTTTTGTCACTTCTAAATTAGAATACTGCAATGCACTACTCTCCAGCTACCCAGATAAAGCACTAATTATACTTCAGTTATTGTTAAATACTGCTGCTAGTATCTTGACTAGAACCCCAAAATGTGATAATATTACTCCGGTGCTAGCCTTTCTACATGTGGTTCCTGTTAAGGCTAGGCCTGATTTCAAGGTTTTACTGCTAACCTACAAAGCATTACATGGACTTGCTCCTACCTATCTCTCCAATTTTGCCCTGCCATACATACCTACACGTACGCTACGGTCACAAGTTGCAGGCCTCCTTATTGTCCCTTGAATTTCTATGCAAACAGCTGGAGGCAGAGCTTTCTCTTATAGAGCTCCATTTTTATGGAATGGTCTGCCTATCCATGTGAGATGCGCAGACTTGGTCTCGACCTTTAAGTCTTTATTGAAGACTCATCTCTGCAGTAGGTCCTATGATTGAGTGTAGTCTGGCCCAGGGGTGTGAAGGTGAATGGCAAGGCACTGGAATGACGAACCGCCCTTGTTGTCTCTGCCTGGCCAGCTCCCCTCTCTCCAGTGGGATTCTCTGCCTCTGACCATATTACGGGGCCTCATCACTGGCTTACTAGTGCCGTTTCTAGGAGGGGTGCGTCACGTGGTGCCAGGCTTTTTTTACGCTATACTCGACTTGAGCGCGTTGAGTCACTGACGTGATCTTCCTGTCAGGTCTTGCTCCCCCTTGGGCTTGTGCGGTGGAGGAGATGTTTGTGGGCTATGCTCAGGCTTGTCTTAGGGTAGTAAGTTGGTGGTCTGTTGATATCCCTCTAGTGGTGTGGGGGCTGTGCTTTGGCAAAGTGGGTGGGGTTATATCCTGCCTGGTTGGCCCTGTCCGGGAGTATTGTCGGACGGGGCCACAGTGTCCTCCAACCCCCCCTGTCTCAGCCTCCAGTATCTATGCTGCAATAGTCTATGTGCTGGAGGGCTAGTGTCTGTCTGTTATATCTGGTGTAATTCTCCTGTCTTATCTGGTGTCCTGAGTGAATTTAAGTATGCTGCCTCTAATTGTCTCTCTCCCTTCCCTCCCGGAGGACCTGAGCCCTAGGAGCATGCCTCAGGACTACCTGGCCTGATGACTCCTGCCTGTCCCCAGTCAACCTGGTCGTGCTGCTGATCCAGTTTCAACTGTTCTGCCTGCGGCTATGGAACCCTGACCTGTTAACCGGATGTGCTACATTGTCCCAGACCTGCTGTTTCCAACTCCAATTAAATTAAATTCAAGAGCTTTATTGGCATGGAAACATATATTAACATTGCCAAAGCAAGACCGCACCTGCTGTCTCGATCCGTAAATGCCCGGCTATAAAAAGCGACTGACATTTACTGACCTGTTGCACTCTCTACAACCACTGTGATTATTATTTGACCCTGCTGGTCATTTGCAAGCGTTTGAACATGTTGAAGAACAATCTGGCCTTAATGGCCATGTACTCTTATAATCTCCACCCGGCACAGCCAGAAGAGGACTGACCACCCTTCAGAGCCCGGTTCCACTCTGGTTCCTTTCCTCCTAGGTTCCTGCCTTTCTAGGGAGTTTTTCCTAGCCACCGTGCTTCTACATCTGCATTGCTTGCTGTGCGAGGTTTTAGGCTGGGTTTCTGTTTAAGCCCTTTGTGACATCTACTGATGTCAAAAGGGCTTTATAAATATATTTGATTTTAACTGCGTGTGTTTAACTGCCACAGCCTTTAAGATTATTTAGACCTGGGCCTGCAAGTGAGCAATAGATACAGTGGCAAACTGAAATGCTTGTTTAGAAACTTTAGATTACTTGACAGGCTTGCAGCTTTTTTTTAAAAGGAGGATGTTCTTTGGGCTGACCTTGTAACATCTTTTGCACAGAGTTTATAAACCCAGAAGTTGCAACATCGCAAGACTTCCGGGACCACTTGTAAAACAGACCAGGCTGTGGTTTGGGGTTTGAGAAGTCATTGAGAGAAGTGAACAATTCTTCCTAAATTGTTAATTTTCTCGAAATATAAAGGGACAGCGTATATTCGAGCCAATGTCTTAAGTAGTTGAACATGTTATTACTCCAACCTCGTGAAAGTGACGAACTGACACGTTTTCATTTGTCAAAAACAACTTTATGTGAAAGGAGTGCCTTTGATTTGACGGCCTGCACATGCGCAGTTCTGCGCGAGACGACCGTTTCTACGCATGAGCTTTGCTCGCCAACGTCGACTACAATTGCAATCGGGGATTTCTATTGGAGAATCAGTTTTAGCCGATCATACTGTACTGTCTTTGATATAAGCGCCATGGATGATGAGATATAAAAAAAGAAAGGAACACGATTGCCATCTAGTGGAGAACGGGTTAATCGTGTTGAAGTCCTTTGCCAGTACCGTCGTACATAGAAGAGCTTAATCTCTATTACAATACGGCAATTTGCCCTCAGTTGTGAGATCAGACATGGCGTCCTCATTGATTTGCAGTGAAACACAGAGCAGGTAAGAAAACGTGTTAGTTTGGCATTTTAACACACTGTGTACGAGTAAGATATCTAACGTTATACCTTTAAATGTGTCGCCACATTCGATTAACAGTGGGAAATAAACGTGTTTGTGTTAGCCCCCCAAATAAGCCTCTGCCATTATGCTGAACTCAATTCTCGTATATCGAGGCGAATTGTGTTTTGATAACAGGTCGCGAGATTAGCTACAACGTTGTCCCCATCAGACTATTCTTGTAAAAAGGTCCTGTACAACTGCGGTCCTTCCGCTGAGTGCTCAAATTCATACTTAATACGTTACTTTTATCGAAGCCAACCTCCGACCTTTTCCTAATTTGTGGCGCTCAACTCGGTGCGAATGTGCATGGGCAAATGTAATCTGTTTATATAGTACGAACAACAAGAGGAAAAAGTCATACTTTTAATAAAAACGTCCAAATTAACCCCGCGGGGGGACCGCAGTTGTACAGATAAGTGTTCTCAGAATCTACTGATCCAATGTTGTTGCCTGCTTCTCAGTCACATTACATAGTCATTCGATGAAGGCTTCTTCTGTATGGGGGAGTTTTGTTAAGAGCTCTGACGCTTGGTGGGACCCTCTGCTAACTGCGTCTCCTAACACCCGTGTCGGAAGACAGACGCCTCAAAGGCGTTGTAACTGAGAAATAGTGTGAAGCATCCGCTTGGCGTTTCCACTCACTACCAAATATGGTAGTAAGAGGAAGCCCACTGGCGGGCAGTGGGAGAAGATGGTATCTGCAGATTTTGTCATTGAAACATTTGATCTCAATAGAGTTTGATGTTCACAAAACTGGAATCTATCATGAACAGAGTGGACTATGGTTTGTAGACTTTACCCTTTGCAAAAGTGTTAAAAAATCGCGTTGTTTAGAAAGAGTGCAAAGGTTAATTGAGTTATTGCACATGCGCACTGCAAAGTAGGCGTTCCCTAATGGATATATGCAGATGACGCTAGAACGCGCCAATAAGATCTCGCTAGCTCTTGCCTAGCACTGCCCCCACCTTGCTTGTTTTACCCACTGGGAACTACAGGCTGTGGTCTATCTTGGTTTAGTTATATAAATCTTTGGAAATACTGTCAGCTGCAACTGTGTTAAATAATCATTATTTTGATGTGATTTGAATGTAGAGGGATTTATGTTTTTAGAACCATACCGCAATTGAGAATGGATTCAAGTTTAGATTGAGTATGTGGCTGTTTTGACTTCTAGAGCCAAATTGCCTTTAAACAGAACATGTAAGGTCCTCGGACCAACTACGCCCCGATAGAAGAGAATGGAATTGAGGCTTCCTCAGCTAAGCTCAATGCTGAAATCTCTCTTTAACATCCCAGAAGGAACATGGAGCAGTCCTGCTGCAGCATGATGATGTCATGACTGTAAAATTGCTGTGTCTTTTTGTTTTTTTTTACAGAGTAAGCTCGGTTTTAAACAGAGATGTCAAGCAATTTGGGAAGAAGTACATGTTTGACTCAAATGAAGAAACTTGCTGGAACTCTGACCAGGTAACTACAATCACAATATAGCCACGCATACCTCAAAAGGGCCAGCATCGGCACATTCTTGTGTGTCTCTATTGCCTCTCCTTCCCCACGAAGTGTGCACTTGTTCACTTCCCTTCAGGAATTTGAAAGTAGATGGAAGTAGATGACTGGTATATGGATCTATCTCAGGCCAAGATTAATCTAATTCAATTGATGGGGAGTAGTGACTGAGTGCACACCTGGAGGAGAGATCATTAGGATGCACTATGTGGTTATGATATTAATACTAGTATTATTATTAGGCTACCGTTAGCCTCTGCTCACAAAGGTGAGGTGAAAGCCTGTTGCCAGAGGCTAGCTAGTAGCTACCCCATGACATAGGATAGCCAGAATTGTTTTGACCTAAGCTCAACAATGTACATCTTTCCCTACAGGTCAAAACGCTCTGCTGCCATAATATAGGCACAGTTGAGCCGGTGTGGGATATGGTTAAAAAAAAAACATACCTCAATCCAGGGATGGAAGATATCGCTGTACTCCTAATTATCCCAACTGACAAATCGAGAAAATTGAAGTACTGCTGGTTTTGAATGAAACTGCCATTTTCATCCTCATGCTAGGCTAGCTAGGCTAAAGCAGCCCATTGGATTCCATGAAAATGCGACGTGTAGTGTTGGGTTGAGTAGCTATGGAATCCAATGGGTTGCTTTAGCCTAGCTAGCCTAGCATGAGGACGAAAAAGGCAGTTTAATTCAAAACTAGCAGTATTTCATTATTCTCGATTTGTCAGTTGGGATAAATGAATAATTAGGAGTACAGCAACATCTTCAGCGGTCTAAGGTACTGCATCTCAATGGTAGAGGCGTCACTACAGACCCTGGTTCGATACCAGGCTGTATCACAACCGGCCGTGATTGGGAGTCCCATAGGGCGGCACACAATTGGCCCAGCGTTAAGGTTTGGCCGGGGTAGGCCGTGATTGTAAATAAGAATTACTTCTTAACTGACTTGCCTAGATACATTTTTTAAAAACCCTGTATTGAGGTGTATTTTTTTTTATTGCCGTGCCGGCTATGCAGTGCCCACATTATGGCCTTTTGAGTTTTAGGGAAAGATGTACTTATTGCTGAGCTCAGGTTGAAACAATTAATATCATCATAATAATAATATGTGACATACAGTCAGTCATGCTCTACCAATTGAGCTACAGAGGACCATATTCTGGCTACCCCATAACACGGTCACTACTTTCCCTTTTTACAGGGTGATTCTCAGTGGGTTACTCTTGAATTCCCACAGCCCGTCAGAGTGTCAGAATTAAAGGTGCAGTTCCAAGGAGGCTTTTCAGGAAAAACATGCAGATTGGAAGGTAATACACAAACACACACACTCTTTTAGTCAGTGTATCACAATGAAGTTGTGATTTGAAATGATTTATATTATAACATTGTCATAATATGCTTTAATAACATATGTTTTTAAAAAGAGACAGACTCTGTCCATGTCAGCAATCCTGAAAATGTTTCTACTTGTTTTCCCCTCAGGAAGCCCAAAAGCTGGAGAACTGGCAAACACCACACATTTTTACCCCGAAGACAACAGCTCACTACAAATATCCTTCAATGTATTATTAAATGTCTCTAAAAATCATACCAGTTAAAATGAGTTGGTAAGTAAGCCTTGTCCGAGCCGGAAAGGCTCCTGCCCTACGGGCCAATCTCCTGTTTCTGTAGCGTGAATAGGGTGACCACATGTCCCGGATTGTGCTGGACAGTCCCGCATTTTGGCCATTTGCCCCGCAACCAAACAATCATGTCCTCCATTTTATCAATAAATTCAAACCAAAATCATTTACGAAAAAGGTTGATTTGTCCAGTATTTCAGTCAGACATTCCAACCTATCTTTTGCAGTCACGTTGTACTTTTGATAAGATAGTGTCTTGCAAAAGTATTCAGACCTCTTTTTATTTGTTCCCATTTTATTGGTACAAAGTGGAATTACAATTGATTTAGTTGTCATTTTTTTGTCAACAATCTACACAAAATACTGTCAGTGAAATTGTCAGTGAAATTGAAGTACTCAGTGAAATACTGTCAGTGAAATTATCATACACATGACTATATCTCCAATATAGCCATTGCATCAGTATTCAGCCCCTTTGTTTAGTCAAGCCTAAATTAGTTCAGGAGTAACATTTGTCTTAACAAATCACATAAGAAATTACATGGAATCTGTGAAATAATAGGGGTTGACATGATTTTTGAATGACTAACCCTTCCTCTGTCCCCCATACAAAAACATCTGTAAGGTCCCTCAGTCAAATATTGAATTTCAAGCAAAGATTTAACTATAAAGACCAAGGAGCTTTTTGAAAGCCTCATAAAGAAGGCAGTGATTGGTAAATGGGTAAAGATAACCAATCAGAGATTGAATATCTCTTTAAGCATGGTCAAGTTAATAATTATAATGTGGATTATTTATTAAACTACCATTACAGATAGTCATTCTTCTGAACTGCAGGACAGGAATAAAACTGCTCAGGGATGTTACTGAGGCCATTGGTGATTTTAAAACCGTTACAGAGTTCAATGGCTGTGATGGGAGAACTGAGGATGGATCAACAACATTGTAGTGACTAAATGACCGAGTGAGAAGAAGAGTACAAATATACAGAATAAAAAATATTACAAAACATGAACCTTGTATGCAACTATGCACTAAAGTAATACTACAACAAAACATGGCAAAGGAATAAATGTTTTCGCCTAAACGCTAAGCCTTATGTTTGGAACAAATCCAACACAACAGATCAGCTTCTTAGTTTCAAGCATGGTGGTGGCTGCATCATGGTATGGGTATGCTTGACATCTGCAAATACTGGGGAGTTTTTCCAGGTAAAAAGAAATGGGATGGAGCTAGGCACAGGCAAAATCCTAGAGGAAAACCTGCTTCAGTCTGCTTTACACCAGACACTAGGAGAGGAATTCACCTTTCAGTAGGAGAATAACCTACAACACAAGGCCAAATCTACAGTGGAGTTGCTTATCAACAAGACAGTGAATGTTCCTGAGTGGCCAAGTTACAATTTTGACTTAAATCTGCATGACATTTATGGCAAGACTTGAAAATAGCTGTCTAGCCATGATGCCCAACATCCTGACAGAGCTTGAAAATTAAAAATATATATAATAATAGGGCAAATATTGCACAATCCAGGTGTACAAACAGCTTTTAGAGACTTACTCAAGAAGACTCACAGCTGTAATCACTGCCAAATGTGTTTCTAACATGTATTGACTACGGGAGCAGAATACTTATGCTACGACTGTATTTTAGTTGATTTTTTACGATGAATTTTTACAAATCTTCCACTTTGACAGTATTTTGTGTAGATTGGTGACAAAAAAATGACTTATCACTTTAATCCCACTTTGTAACACGAAATGTTAAGCGATCCAAGGGGTCTGAATTCTCCAATTGTTGTTGAGTTCTGATATTATGCGCACCGTGAGACGTATGCCAGTGTCATATCATTTCGGTCTAAACTCCAGCTAAACTGAGAAGAAGGTAGCTGCATCCCAATATGACACTGGAGAATGGGCGAGTGGGTGTGTCAAAGGGAAAGTAGTGGGCGTGTCAAGCAGGCTGCTTTGGTTAGGCAGTTATGATGTAGCCTTTTTTTCTCTCTCTCTTACCACGCAACTACCGTACATTGAGCTACCATACCGCGAGAGTTTGGTTTTCTGTTTTTAAGCCAGAGGATGAGTCGTATTTCACTGTTAGTTTTGCACAAACATTTTTACATTTTCAGTTATAAAACTGACAATTGTTTATTTCTTTATTAAAAGTATTGATGATGGGTGTACTGTTGCTTCATGTGTTGTATGCGTGTGTGCTTACTGTGACTGTCACCCTCATATTTGGCTACAAATAGGTAGTAGGTAGTTCCCACGCCATTGCCGCACAGCAGCGCTTGTCAAGCGGGTTACCGCCGCGACATGACCGTGATACCCAGTAGGAAGCAATTCAAGTTGGCAGGCACGTCGATACAACACCAGTGCACTGGTCGCTGGCTTATCGACTCGTCGTGCAGCCCAATCAGCCACGCAAAACGGTCTTGAGTGGCAACAAATCTGCCCAATTAGTTGATTCACTTTCCATACACCCACTCCTTTTGACACACCCACTCAATCTATTCATTTAGGCTACACTGCCGCGAATGTCCTGCAAAATCATCCCTTTGTCCCACATTTGGTATTTTTAAATGTGGCCATACTAAGCGTGAGGTAGCCTGATGTACAAGCTACCTCAACTATTACAACTAGTCTTGTAATATTTGCAGAAATGTAAGTTGTAATAGAAAAGTTATGCCTGGCACTGGATATTGTAATACAGAAATGTTGATTTTAATGCTACATAGAGTACACAAAGCAGCTTTCAAACAATATTGTCCACTGCAGTTCTCCTACTTATCTGGTTCTTAACTCCACACCCACAGCTTTCCCATTCAGGAGGCCCACATGGTGCACAGGCTAAAAATAGTGTTTGAGAACAGTGCTGACTTTTTTGGGCGAATAATTGTTTACTCCTTGGATGTCCTGGGGGAAAGAGCTTTGTGACGTTTTTGTTTCTGCATGAGAGAGAGCAAGACCTACAGGGAAAGAGGGTGTAGTACCATTGAATAACATGACTGCTGGAAGACTGTACCACCCACATGAACTTTGGAATGGGAACCATATCTGACTATTTTTGGTGAGGACATTTTTAGTTGGTCACCTGCTTGCATCACAGAAACAACAAGGGGATAAAGGAGGACTCTGGATCTGGATTTTTATTGCAGCTTTACAGGCTTTAAGGTCACGTAACCACATGCCTATTGAAATGTTCTTGTGCCTTATTTGATTTGCCATTCCAAATGAACATTGTAAAATTCTTAAGCAATTTGTTTTTATTTGTTTACAATCACTTAATTTTTTTAAATAGATATTTAAACTTAGTATGATTGTCGTAAAAAAAAAATACATATAAACGTCCTTAATATACAAAACATTTGAGAGGGTGCTTACCTTTTTGTGTCTGATGGTGACAGCTAGGGCAATTGGACTATACCCAGAATCTGCCTCAATGTTCATGTCTGCCCCTTCTATCTGAATTAAAATCACATTACCATATTTATTTGTGCCACTGAGATGACTACGGTACTTTGGTTTTGGAAATGACCTTCATTTTAATTAATTCAGCGTGTGCAGGGGTATGAAGCATCGTACCTAAGAGGGCCTTGGCATAGCTTATGTGGTTCCCGCAAACAGCGTAGAGGAGAGGGGTACCAGCATTCTTAAACACGACAGACATCCAATTAATAAAATGTGTGTTATTTCTGAAGGAATCAAGAGTCCTGGGGCAGTTATTTACACCATTTAATTATATAATTTACAACCTTACACAGTCATAAGCATTAATATCTATTGCATGTTGGAGAAGATATTTCACTATGACTGCATAGCCTCCAGAGCTGGCCAGGGTCAAGGCACTCTCCTGCTCCCATGCTATAGCACTAGGATCTGCCTCCCAAGACACACTACACAAGGACATAAAAGACAGGTTACAATCAACCACCACCCAGTATATGACTAACCATTGAATTCAATGAACGTGTCTAGAAATGTCCCTGATGTTTTCCAGGAGGCAATCCACCATGGCTTTCTCTCCAAATGCTGCTGACAAGATCCTGAGGTCCAATGTCGTGCCATTCATCCGCCGCCTGCACCTCATGTTTCAGCATGATAATGCACAGCCCCATTTTGCAAGGATCTGTATACAATTTCTGGAAGCTGAAGATGTCCCAGTTCTTCCATGGCCTGCATACTAACTAGACATGTCACCCATTGAGCATGTTTGCGATGCTCTGGATCAACGGTATGACAGCATGTTTCAGTTCCTGCCAATATCCAGCAACTTCGCACAGCCATTGAAGAGGACTAGGACAACATTACACAGGCTACAATCATCAGCCTGATCAACTCTATGCGAAGGAGACGTGTCGCGCCGGATGAGGCAAATGGTGGTCACACCAGATACTGACTGGTTTTCTGATCCACGACCCTACCTTTTTTTTTAAGGTATCTGTGACCAACAGATGCATATCTGTATTCCCAGTCATGTGAAATCCATAGATTAGGGCCTAATTAACTTATTTAAATTGACTGATTTCACTATATGAACTGTAACTCAGTAAAATCTTTGCAATTGTTGCATGTTCTGTTTATATTTTTCTTCAGTATATTATTACACAGACACAGCACACAAGTCATAGCGATCATGCTGGTTGTACCAGGCTACACAAGTCGGGCAAATTGTAGTCTTTGCACCATTGGTCAGTGGACATTTCTCACCTTTGCTCAGGTTTGTAGCCACCTGAGACTTCCCCCTGAGCAGCTAGCTGATGGATGGACAAAACAGATGAGACATCAGTATAAAGGGTCAGTGTTATGTACATTTAGTTGTCCATATATTATACCAAGTAATATGCATAATATTTCAATCTCCCTCAGTTATATACTAATATAGTAAGCCTACAGTACAGACATAAAACTACAGAGGGGTCATTTTGGGCCATTCCTGTAACAGTGCATTACCTAATGGATTATGAATGAGTGTGTATACACAGCAGTGTTTTAAGGTATTTTGCTTGTTTCAGACAGCCATTCTTACCATCTCAAGTCGAATTGTTAGATACTACTGCACTGTTGGAGCTAGGAACACAAGCATTTCGCAACACCCTCAATAACACCTGCTAAAAATGTGTATGTGACCAATAAAATTTGATTTTATTTCATTTGAAGTAGCTGGTCGGACTGTGACCTCGTTCCCACGCTGCCTATTAATGGGGGAGTTGGAGTATTAACAAACTCGCATCCAAATCCAAGGAGCAATACAGAGATATCATGATGCCTATAATCATTTGACAATTTATGCAAACTGAAAATGGTGCAGCCCTTTATTGTAGACAAATTGACAAGTGTGATTAATGTATAGGAAATCCTATAGAGCGTTTAAAACCAACATATGTTGTTGTTGTAGGACTGACAGCCATACCATTTAACCCGTACTCTGGACTCCCCTGGTAGACATGTAAGGTAGTGGATTCCACTGCTAGACCATCATCTGAGATCATGTGTATACTGGCTGCAGGATCTGGTATCTCATCACCACCTGTACCATCCATGGTCACTTGAATCAACATCAAAATATATATGACCATATAGAGTAAGCTCTGGCCAGCAGAAGAACAAATATGGAACAAATGCTCTATATTCTGATTATCTCACTGTTTGGCTTACTTTTCAAAACTGAAATGATGGAAAACCATTCCCCATCAGCTCATGCAAAATAGGAAAGTCTCAATGGCACAGTATACAAATATTCATTGATACCTGTTCACCCTATGTATCGGATTAAATAGCAACATCAACGTTGCATGCTTCCCTCCAACTTCCTAATGGATTATGTTTGACTGATCTACGATATTGTCTCAGTCCGCCACATAACGCGGGTTACGTCGAGAGAGGAAATATCTAAGAAAAAATGTTCGGCTCGTGTTGCAACCCGAACATGATTTGTGGTGCGCATGACAATAACACGGAAGTCCCTCTGACTATTTCTGCTAACGTTTTTACATTAATTAAACCATTGTAACTATGTAATTATACAGCACCGGTCAAAAGTTTGGACACACCTACTCATTCAAGGGGTTTTCTTTATTTTTTTACTATTTTCTACATTATAGAATAATAGTGAAGACATCAAAACTATGAAATAACACATATTGAATCATGTAGTAGCCAAAAAAGTGTTAAACAAATCAAAATATATTTTAGATTCTTCAAAGTAGCCAAACTTTGCCTTGATGACAGCTTTGCACACTCTTGGCATTCTCTCAACCAGCTTCACCTGGAATACTTTTCCAACAGTCTTGAAGGAGTTCCCACATGTTGAGCACTTGCTGGCTGCTTTTCCTTCACTCTGCGGTCCAACTCATCCCAAACCATCTCAATTGGGTTGAGGTCAGGTGATTGTGGAGGCCAGGTTATCTGATGCAGCACTCCATCACTCTCCTTCTTGGTAAAATAGCCCTTACACAGCCTGGAGATGTGTTGGGTCATTGTCCTGTTGAAAAACAAATGATAGTCCCACTAAGCGCAAACCAGATGGGATGGCGTATCGCTGCAGAATGCTGTGGTAGCCATGCTGGTTAAGTCTGCCTTGAATTCTAAATAAATCACAGACAGTGTCACCAGCAAAGCACCTCCACACCATCACACCGCCTCCATGCCTCACGGTGGGAACCACAAATGCAGAGATCATCCGTTCACCTACTCTGCTTCTCACAAAAACACGGAGGTTGGAACCAAACATATCATATTTGGACTCATTAGAACAAAGGACAGATGTCCACCGGTCTAATGTCCATTGCTCGTGTTTCTTATCCCAAGCAAGTCTCTTCTTCCTATTAGTTTCTTTGCAGCAATTCGGCCATGAAGGCCTGATTCACGCAGTCTTCTCTGAACTGTTGATGTTGAGATGTGTCTGTTACTTGAACTCTGTGAAGCATTTATTTGGGCTGCAATTTCTGAGGCTGGTAATGAATGTATCCTCTGCAGCAGCTGTAACTCTGGGTCTTCCTTTCCTGTGGCGGTCCTCATGACAGCCAGTTTCATCATAGCGCTTGATGGTTTTTGCAACTGCACTTGAAGAAACTTTCGAAGTTCTTGAACTTTTCCTGATTGAACTTTATGTCTTAAAGTAATGATGGACTGTCGTTTCTCTTTGCTTCTTTGAACTGTTCTTACCATAACATGGAGTTGGTATTTTACCAAATAGGGCTATCTTCTGTATACCCCCCTACCTTGTCACGTCACAACACAACTGATTGGCTCAAACGCATTAAAAAGGAAAGAAATTCCACAAATTAACTTTTAACAAGGCACACCTGTTAATTGAAATGCATTTCAGGTGACTACCTCATGAAGCTGGTTGTGTGAATACCAAGACTGTGCAAAGCTGTCATCAAGGAAAATGGTGGCTACTTTGAAGAATCTCACATTTTTTGGTTACTATTTGATTCCATATATGTTATTTCATAGTTTTTATGTCTTCACTATTATTCTACAAATTAGAAAAATAGTAAAAAATAAAGAAAAACCCTGGAATGAGTAGGTGTGTCCAAACTTGACTGGTACTGTATACAGTATAGCATATAACATGGAGGACCAGGAGATTCAACTTCATGTTAAAAGAGGTCATTAGCGAATACTTTAACGAACGTTAGCAAGCCAGCTCGCTAGTAACTTTAGCTGGCTGCACATTAGCTAGCTACGGTAGCTAAACAGCTAACGATACCTGTCTTAACCATACATAGCTTTGGTAAACCTAGCTATATTATTGTATGGTTATCTCTGCAGTGACTGAAAAATTAACTGAGAGCCTGTACGTATTGGCTAACTAGCCATCAGTGGCTCTTTATCGACTGCAAGAGCACTTTAGAAGGTCCCTTCCAGAACTAGTGCTACACGAAGTAAGTGGTGAATCCGAAGCAAAAGCTTACATACTACTGGATAATAAGGATACTACTAAGGATATTACTAAGGCATACTACTAAGGATAATAAATGTAGATAGACATGTGTTACTTTACAGTAGCTATATTGCTGAGCTGTCCAAAAACGCACATCAAAAAAATCATAGCTACTTTTGCAGTAACAACATTCATTTATCTCTGCTCATCTCTCCCAGACAGATATGCAGCTCTGGGAGGAGCAAAGTTAAGGAGCAATCTACACTGTAGAATATGCATGCAGGTAACCTATAGCTAGGTCTATTGTATAGGTTTTTAATTATATTGACAACATTTATTTGCAACCTAATATTGTGGGCGATTCCACGCCAGCGCAAGCAAAAAATATTTTGTGTATCAGATTAGTCTGGCAGTTCTCACTTAGAAACTTAATTGAGAGGAAGGATGTTTTACATGCTTTTGACATTTGTGTCACAAATCATTTTTGCGAAAATCATGATGAAAGGGGCCATTTTCGGCCCTTTTAGACCTATATAGTGCCTTCAGAAAGTATTCATTCTCCTTGACTTATTCCACATTTTGTTATGTTACAGCCTGAATTCAAAATGGATTGTTTTCTTACCCATCTACACACAATACCCCATAATGACAAAGTGAAAACATGTTTTTAGAAATGTTTACACATTTATTGAAAATGAAATACAAATATATCTCATTTACATAAGTATTCACACCTCTGAGTCAATACATGTTAGAATCACCTTTGACAGCAACTACATCTGTGAGTCTTTCTGGGTAAGTCTCTAAGAGCTTTGCACACCTGGATTGTACACTGCTCAAAAAAATAAAGGGAACACTTAAACAACACAATGTAACTCCAAGTCAATCACACTTCTGTGAAATCAAACTGTCCACTTAGGAAGCAACACTGATTGACAATAAATTTCACATGCTGTTGTGCAAATGGAATAGACAAAAGGTGGAAATTATAGGCAATTAGCAAGACACCCCCAATAAAGGAGTGGTTCTGCAGGTGGTGACCACAGACCACTTCTCAGTTCCTATGCTTCCTGGCTGATGTTTTGGTCACTTTTGAATGCTGGCGGTGCTTTCACTCTAGTGGTAGCATGAGACGGAGTTTACAACCCACACAAGTGGCTCAGGTAGTGCAGCTCATCCAGGATGGCACATCAATACGAGCTGTGGCAAGAAGGTTTGCTGTGTCTGTCAGCGTAGTGTCCAGAGCATGGATGCGCTACCAGGAGACAGGCCAGTACATCAGGAGACGTGGAGGAGGCCGTAGGAGGGCAACAACCCAGCAGCAGGACCGCTACCTCCGCCTTTGTGCAAGGAGGAGCACTGCCAGAGCCCTGCAAAATGACCTCCAGCAGGCCACAAATGTGCATGTGTCAGCATATGGTCTCACAAGGGGTCTGAGGATCTCATCTCGGTACCTAATGGCAGTCAGGCTACCTCTGGCGAGCACATGGAGGGCTGTGCGGCCCCACAAAGAAATGCTACCCCACACCATGACTGACCCACCGCCAAACCGGTCATGCTGGAGGATGTTGCAGGCAGCAGAGCGTTCTCCACGGCGTCTCCAGACTCTGTCACGTCTGTCACATGTGCTCATGTGCTCAGTGTGAACCTGCTTTCATCTGTGAAGAGCACAGGGCGCCAGTGGCGGATTTGCCAATCTTGGTGTTCTCTGGCAAATGCCAAACGTCCTGCACGGTGTTGGGCTGTAAGCACAACCCCCACCTGTGGACGTCGGGCCCTCATGGAGTCTGTTTCTGACCGTTTGAGCAGACACATGCACATTTGTGGCCTGCTGGATGTCATTTTGCAGGGCTCTGGGAGTGCTCCTCCTTGCACAAAGGCGGAGGTAGCGGTCCTGCTGCTGGGTTGTTGCCCTCCTACGGCCTCCTCCACGTCTCCTGATGTACTGGCCTGTCTCCTGGTAGCGCATCCATGCTCTGGACACTACGCTGACAGACACAGCAAACCTTCTTGCCACAGCTCGTATTGATGTGCCATCCTGGATGAGCTGCACTACCTGAGCCACTTGTGTGGGTTGTAAACTCCGTTTCATGCTACCACTAGAGTGAAAGCACCGCCAGCATTCAAAAGTGACCAAAACATCAGCCAGGAAGCATAGGAACTGAGAAGTGGTCTGTGGTCACCACCTGCAGAACCACTCCTTTATTGGGGGTGTCTTGCTAATTGCCTATAATTTCCACCTTTTGTCTATTCCATTTGCACAACAGCATGTGAAATTTATTGTCAATCAGTGTTGCTTCCTAAGTGGACAGTTTGATTTCACAGAAGTGTGATTGACTTGGAGTTACATTGTGTTGTTTAAGTGTTCCCTTTATTTTTTTGAGCAGTGTATAATATTAGGCAATTTATTATTTTCAAAATTCTTCAAGCTCTGTCAAATTGGTTGTAGATCATTGCTAGACAACCATTTTCAAGTCTTGCCATAGATTTTCAAGCAGCTTAAACTGTAACTTGGCCACTCAGGAACATTCACTGTCTTCAGGAACATTCGCTTCTGGCGACCGAGAAGCGGCCAGCCGACTGTTCAACATCTGTCAAGGGGCCAGACCAGTTGACTTAGACATTGAGTTCCGTACCCTCGCCGCAGAGAGTGGGTGGAATACATAGGCACTGGTCACCGCTTTCCACCAGGGGTTGTCTAACTCAATCAAGGTTGAACTGGCCTCTCGAGAACTGGGCGAGGACCTCAAGTCCCTGATAACGCTGGCAATCAGGATCGACAACCATCTCCGAGAGTGCTTTTTTGACACCACCCCAGTTTCCTGAGCACCCCAAGCCCCCAGAACCTGGCATTGAGGAGCCTATGCAGCTGGGACGCACACGTCTGAGCCCACAGGAGCGTGACAGGCACATGCGCGAAGGCTCCTGCCTCTACTGTGGAGGTCTCGGCCATCTCCGTGCTACATGCCCCGGTCTGATGGGAAACGCTGAGGCTCAACAGCACAAGGGGAGACCCTGATGAGCTGTGCCGTTACATCCCAGCTACCCAGTCACTGTCTGACACTACCCGCAACCATCCATTGGGACAACCTTCAGCACCATTTTCAAGCCTTCGTGGACTCCAGGGCTGCGGATAATTTCATTCACCAAGACTTCGCCAGAGAATTACAAATCCCCTGCGTGAAATGTTCCATTCCTCTGCAGATTCAAGCCCTTGATGGACACCCCATTGGCTCCGGCCAGGTGGAATATCGGACCAAGCCCATTCTACTGCAGGTTGGGGTGAGCCACTCAGACTCTTAGTTTTCTTTTGGTCACTGCTCCCGAGAACCACCTTATCCTAGGGTACCTCTGGCTTGTGCTACATAACCCACTATTACTGGGGTAAGAACTGCCAGACTAAATGCCTAAGACCCCCACCAAGAGCCTCGTTGTGTTCCCCAGGATCCATTGAAGACCAAGCCCTTTCCGCTCTCCCTTCCGAGTACTTCGACCTCTGGGAGGCCTTCAGTAAGAGGCAATCCACCACCATCCCTCCTCATTGTCCATACGATTGCGCCATAACTCCTACCCGGATCCCCCCCCACCTGGTGGCAGGTTTAATTCGCTCCTCTACATCCCCAGCTAGTGCAGGCTTCTTCTTTGTGTTCAGAGGGCTGAGCAGGATTACAATTAAGAATCATTACCCCCTACCCCTGATGTCCACCGCCTTGGAGTTGGCCCATGGGGCCCAATTCTTCACCAAACTGGACCTACACAACGCTTACAATCAGGTGGGGAGATGAATGGAAGACTGCCTTTAACACTCCGAGTAGCCACTGAGTATTTAGTCATACCCTTCAGATTATCGAACTCACCGGCTGTCTTCCAAGCATTGGTCAATGACACTCTTAGGGATATGTTGAATCGGTTCATTTTTGTTTACCTCGACGGCATTCTGATCTTCTCCAAACCCTTACGGAACATATACTGCACGTCCACCAAGTCCTGAGACGCCTCCTGCAGAGCCAACTACAGTGGTTCCTCCTTTAAAAGTTGCGTCATACTGCAGCACACCTTGAGGGCTGCTGCAGAGTTCTATGGCACGTTATTTATTTGTCAGCCATTTATTTTCTGTTAATGCGAGTTAGTGCTAGTTTGACCACCAGAGGGCATCTTTGAGAAGCATTTGATAGTCTTCCATATTGGCATTACCAGAGAATTTAAAAAAAGAAATTTGGCTTAATTTGATTAATATTGTGGTGTTTCTATTCCCGAGAAACGAAAAATGAAACCTTCAGTGTTTCTGTTAGAAAACATGGCTCTGTACAAGGTAACGGTCGGGAGTAGGCTACAGCATAAGAGGATTGTAGGAATCTAAATTAATATCTAAGGGGCATAACATTTCCACACCCTGATTGTAGTGTAACTGAACTTTCAGTTGAGCGTACTTGCTCTGTGCCTTCTCTACTGGAAGTTAATGCTGTTGCTATGCAACCTCTTGCTAGCTAGTTAGCATAACAAATTTCTAGTTAGACATTTTTCGACTGTGTTCTTAAATTCAATTGAGTGTCAGCGCTCATAAATTCAGAGCATTGTCAGTTTGTAAATTCAGACCGTTTCGCTCTCGGGGCGCACACTGGACTTTTGGACTGAGGAGTAGGGCTGATTTGAGCGATCTGGCCTTACAACGGCAGTCAAGCACCCAAGCTAACGTTGGATAGCTTGCTAGCTACTTTCAGACACAAATGAGACCATTCTGACCATTTTACTCGTCCTAGCAGAGCTGGTTAGGCAGTTTTCGTGTTAACCAGAGCGTTGGTGGCTGTAACTGTGCTGCTTGAAACCATTTAATTCCGCTTGATTTGCCAACTTTTACTGACAACGGTCATATTCAACGGGTGTTGAGCACTCATAAATTCATTATTCTGCGTCTCTGGGGAAACTCAAACGAGAGTACTCTGACATCGGAGTAGATAGCCAGAGCGAATTTACGAAAGCACCCGAATGTCCATTGAGAACGCACAATGACTATACCATTTAGCTAAGCTAAGAATGACGGGAATAATCAAGTCAATAAACATTGGGTAGTTAGCCTATAGTTAATATACTGGCAAGTTTGATGTATAACTACTAATGTTAGGTACATAGCTAACATACCGGTACATACTGCTGTAATGATATGCTATGTGGTTCGTAAGGACAGTGTAGCTAACAAATTGTCAGCCAACATAACGTGTAAGGTAACTTATTTGAAAAGTCATTACTTTATTACATTGAGTAGCAAGCTACCGCGAGGACGTGCTCTATCGACTCTGCGGCTTGAGCATGCTTTTGGTGCAAAGTCGATAGCGCGCTGGACTTCGGGCAAGAAGGTTGAGGGTTCGAAACCTGCTCCCTGCTTGTTTCATTTGAAGTCGTGCACAATTATCAGTTTATTTGGTTTATATTGCCCATTCATTGTCAGAGACACAGTAGTGCATTGGGACCCAAAAGCATAATCAGTGCTCTAACTCCCCCTTGGTCATTAGGGCAAATCTGGTCTGTGATAGGAGTTTTTTTTTTTTTCACACCTAGCTTGGCTATTAGACTATTCTTTAGTAAAGGTTGAATAGTATATTCAGATATTAGCCCCCCTCCCCAACTTGCAACAAAGTGTTACTCCCATCTCATTCCTCACCCTCTTCCATGCGTCGTTCTCCCCCTGAGTAGCTCGCTTGTGGGCGTGCAGGCGGGATATGGCAGCATTTTCGGTTGTGCGGCAAGAATTCTGCATAGCAAATTTGTATGAAGGTCTGGTTATTCACAGACAAATTGTTATATGCTATGGAGGTACATTTGTGTCTTTTTGTCAAGCAAAACTATTTTCTTTTCAATCAAAAAAATTGTTCTGAAAGCAAAAACGATGCTTAAAAGTAAAAAAAATGTTTTGCTATCAAATATTTTGTGAAAGAGCGCAAAATGTTTTATTCCCCAAAAAATGTATTTGAAAACAAAACTCTAATTTCGCTATCAACCACGCTCCATTTTGGCAATTTTTGGAGTGTCAATTTGGGTGCAACCAATACTTTCTTTCCTACACAAAGGAAGCCATAGCGGATACCTACGAGGGTTAGCTCCTACGATTCAGTGTTGGCTCATTACATACAGTTGAAGTCGTAAATTTACATACACTTAGGTTGGAGTCATTAAAACTTGTTTTTCAACCACTCCACAAATTTCTTGTTAACAAACTATAGTTTTGGCAAGTCGGTTAGGACATCTACTTTGTGCATGACACAAGTAATTTTTCCAACAATTGTTTTCAGATAGATTATTTCACTTATAATTCACTGTATCACAATTCCAGTAGGTTAGAAGTTCACATACACTAAGTTGACTGTACCTTTAAACAGCTTGGAAAATTCCCCAAAATTATGTCATGGCTTTAGGAGCTTCTGATAGGCTAATTGACATATTTGAGCTTTTATTTTATTAGAGCTTTTACACTAAAAGGGCATTGTAATTATTTTCAAAATGTCATAGCATTATTCCAACCTCATAGTGTGTAAATAAATCATCTTGAATAAATTAATTTTTATTTAAGAATCTAGACATAGTCCTAATTTTAGAGCACACTAAAAGTATAAGGAGTATAATGACACTATTATATTGTCTGTATCATGTACGGTTCACGGATCATACGGTCTTACATTAGGCATATGAAAGACTAAAAAGGACCTAAAATGGCCACTTTATCACGATTTTCTCTTTTTTTTGTGATAAAAATGTAAAAAGCATGTCAAACATTGTTCCTCCCAATTAAGTTTCGATGTAAGAATTGGCCAAAATATTTTTTGCTGGCATGGAATCGCCCTTGTATTTATTTAACACATATTCATCTTTTCATTTCCAGTGCAGTGAAAAGCATGACAAACAGCAGCCTGCACTTCAAAAGCATAGATGGGCTCAGCCATCAGCATGAACGTACAAATCAGCATCTCCCAGGGGCGCAGGTAGGAGGCAGTAAACAACCAATTCCACTCACGTTGACTCTGGAACACAGTAACAATGCTGTGTATCTTTAATTTGTCTGATTGCCCACAAACCTCCATTCACCAGAGCTGTGGATAAAAAAATGTTTACATTTCCCTGCTCAAGCTAAAGGGTGGAGTTGATGAGGCTGATAAACTTATTTTTAGTGAAAGCCAAGATAACCTGTTCATAGACATGGGCCACCATTTCTTGTGTTTGTTATTTTTCTTTGCAATCATCATCCTTTCTTTCATTACTTGTTCTTTGCATTATTATTTGCCATTATTTTTATGTTTCTCTAAGTTTTACGTTTTCTTCCTTATTCCCCCACACTGTCACATGCACACAGCTCACATGAAGCGACTGTAAGGGCCATCGTTGCATGAAGAAGTGGACCAAAGCGCAGCGTGGTAAGTGTTCATGATTTATTAATAAAACTGAACACTGAATAACAAAACCAACAAAGAGAACGACCGAAACAGTTCTGTCTGGTGCAGACACAAAAAACAGAAAACAACTACCCACAAAACACAGGTGGGAAAAGGATACCTAAGTATGGTTCTCAATCAGAGACAACGATAGACAGCTGCCTCTGATTGAGAACCACACCCGGCCAAACACACAGAAATAGGAAACATAGAACACAAAACATAGAATGCTCACGCCCTGACCAAACCAAAATAGAGACATAAAAAGGATCTCTAAGGTCAGGGCGTGACAGCGACCCCCCCCCCCCCCCTCCTCTCCCATTCCTCCTGACACTCCACCACATCCCCCATCCACTTCCTCCTGACTTCTGAAAGACAGTCCAAGGTTAATAGTTCCTCAGGCATCACACTCAAAGCTATACTTAGCTTTAACTCGGCCACAAGGACTTCTAGGCACACACTTGAAAATCTGGAAAAGTGCACTAGAATGAACCTGAATGTGCTATTAGACTACTGGTTTACATCAACTGTTCCACTTGATATTTTAGGACAGGGTGTTTTGTAACAACATACTCATGGTTTGAAATGATTTTTAAAAATGTGTTTATTCACAGTTATTAAAAATGTTTTGTTTACAGTATGCAGACTAGACACTACAGGATTTCTCTATACATTGTGGAATACACAGTTTTGGCTATATATTTCATGGATCATTCTTGGTCTTTACCAAACACTTGAAAATGAAAGCATTTATTAGCAAATCTTTAAATTGTATAATCACATCGCAACAAAAGCATTAGCTGTAGCTAGTAAGTCACTAACATTTTCAATTGGAATACCAGTAAGTAAACATTCTACAAAGGGCTTAATAGTGATGGAATCAAACATGGTCTGTGTGTAAAAAGTCATTAGGGATGTTAAGAAAGGTGTATTAAAATGACAATTCCACTGTATTGACATGTACAGTAATGTAGTAATTGTGCTTGGGTCATGGAGGGATAGCTCAGAGCTTTATATAGCTTCAGCTATTTTCTATCCATATTCTATTCGTATTCTTCAGAACGGTAGATAGTATGGGCGGAATTAACTAGCCTTGTGCTAACTGCGATGACGTGCAGTGCATCTCACACTAGAGTAGAGTCTTTACTGGAGGCCCCTGACTTGCGAGCCAGCACGCTTCTCATCTCATTGTTAATGCCATTCCATGGCTTAGACGGAGACTGCAGCGGCCCTGACTCTGTCGACAGGGTCCTGTGCATTCTCGAGCCACCCCCACTCCCACCACTACTGTAGCCCTCCTTGTCACTGCCGTGACTCTGTGGACCGTGGGATGGGGAATGATGCTGGTGATGCTGCTTTGGGTCAGTACAGGGAGGGTAGGACAACTGTCGGTGGAGATGGGAGTTGTTGCGGTGCCTCCTGGGTTTGTCTCCGTCTTGGAGCTCGCCGTGGCGGACGACAGGGGTGCACTCTCCGTGCTGGTTCTGGTACACGGTGTCAGTGTGCTCCCCACCATGGTAGTGTTGGGCGGTGCGGGCGGCTTTGACCAGTGAGTGAATCACGATCACCAGCAGAATCAGGATTCCTGAGGCCAGTACGCATGCGCTGGCGATGCCTGTCTCTACCTCAAACACCAGCAGCATGTAGATGGACATAGCTGTAGTAGAGAAAGGGACAGAGAGAGAGAGAGTGAGACTGACATAAAGAGAGAGCGCTGCAGAGTGACAGGAACAGAAAGACTAGTTTTTTACACTGTGAGAAAGATCACTTTTCAGGTCCCTTTTTCTCCCCGGGATGAATAACTCTAAATATTGTAGTGCATTGCCATTATTTTTTTTGTGTGTATTTTCCTCTATTTGACTCATGTTTGGTCATCTTTCAGCAGTTGAAGAACAACAGACCCAGGAGTGCTAAAAGAGGGAGGAGAGAAGCACAACTCTGGGATATGATGATGACGTTGTGGAATTGCACAGCTCCCCCTGAAAGGGAGCTGTGGGATCAGGGGGTCATCCACCCTCCATTACAATGGTGCACTGCCTCCCACCTGAACTAGGCATTCACTGGAATGGAAAGCCAACAGCTTTGCCTTGCCAGGACCTGCCTTAAGACACGCCAGTAATGCACGTCTGTCAAATACGCCATTGTTTTGGGCCTTGTGTATCAATCAGTTGAAGGGACTCTGAAAGCAGTGACTTTTGCCTCTGCTGCAAATTAACTGGAGTATATTTGTAGAAATCTGAATGAATTTGTCCTTTCTAGGGTCACGCAAAGCTCTATTTGGTACAATCTGTTATTGTTTAGCAGTTGGTCTGAACGGATATAATGTCTGATAAATTAATCTGCTTTAGCTAAATGAAAAGTGCTTTCACATGACGTTATGTGGGGTTACTACAGTGTTCATAATACTACCAAATATATATTCCAGACTTGGAATTGTTTCAACTCTCTACCCAAGGCTTTTAGTTGCGACATAATTAAATGCACTAAAGAGTAACAATGGGTACATATTGAAGACGTGCATGCTCATCCCCAGAATGTTTTCACGTGTCTATTTTCAAAGGATAAAGCTAAGAACATTAACAACTTCCTAGTTAAGAACACTTTAACAACATGGAAGAACATGAAACGGATTCTACAAGAACCAATATCACTTCCTAAAAACAATGGAGCAACCCTTGGATAGCTTTTCAGAATTCACCGATTAAATTGGCCCACGTGGAAAACTAAATGCATAGAAACCGTAAATTACTTGGTAACAGAAAATAAATGTATTTCCATGACAGAATTAAAAAGTAATTTTGGACTGACCAATGTAGATAGTTTCAAATACATGCAACTTAAAAGTTACATATCACAAAATGTTGATTTTAAATCATTTAGACATCAGAGCAACCTTATTTGAGTCAGAAAAGGAAGTTCATATGATAGGGAAGATATACAAAAGCTTGCAGAGAGCATATCCCACTGACAAGCTCTTAAAAAAAACTGTTGGAACCAAGATTTAAGAACTGATGTTGGCACAAGATGGAGGGAAAGTTGGAGCATAACTAAAGAAATTACAATTAACGAAAATGGAAGCTAATGTATGGCATTTATTATACAAGAGACAAAGTTCACAAATTCTACAGCACAAGGTAGGGTCATGTCTTAAGTCTAAAACAAATAATGAATCAATAATTCATGCTTTCTGGGAACGCTATGAAGTCCGGAAGTTATGGGCGGAGCTAGAAATGTGGCTGGCAGAAGTATTACAATGTAAATGTACTTTTAATCCATTTGTTTGCATATTTCAAGACAGCATGTGGGGGTGTAGTGAGATACCCGATTTGTTGGACGATCCTCTTCTCATTTAAAAAAAAATGTGTACTAAAAACATAGAAATCAGTCCACCATCATTAGCGCAACAGAAAAATATAATGATTTATTATTTAAATAATCAAAAGTGTGCGGGCAAGAAACAAAATGGTGCAGTTTCAGGCCGTGTTGCGGAAAGTGATGCAGGCACTGGAGATGGGGGTTTGTGCTAGTGGGTCTGGGAAGGTGTGATGTAGTTGATGTTTGTATGATGTTGTTTGTATGTGTATGTATTGTTTATAAAATATCAAATTAAATCTTACAACAGCAACAACAACAAAAAATACTACCAAATATGTTGCAGTTTGTTGCTCATGATATAGCCAATGAGTTTGTGGTGCCACTTGTAAAAAATATTTGTAATTTTCTTCTAATTTCATTCAAACAGTTCATTATGGCCCTTTACTGTTTACATTTTTTGTCAGTCTTACCTGCTAAGTATACTGAAACCCCAAGGCAAAATAATCCAATGGCCACATGTCGGACAGTTTGGCTATGGAATAGGAACCAGTCTGCTCTATGGGAGGAAATGAAGAAAATGCCATCAGTGACAATGATGACATGATCATATGTTGATTGTATTGTTCAATTAGTTCACAATTATTTATTTACACCAAAATAAATACATTATTTCAATGTTCAAATTAGGCCTTCTCTTCTGTCCATTATTTTTCTATCATGAGATACTTTTCTTCTCAAAATTAGTTGGTTTATAGAATGCTTTGTCATTACTTGCACTGGAGTGCACAGAAGCTAGATCTATATGAAAGTCATAAAAAGCACAGACACAATTCTAACCCAACGCGGGAAAGAGCTAGGCCACTGAGGCCATAGGCTGTGCACTGGGTGTACAACGAGGGAACGCTATTGTTTGTCGAACGCATACTGAGTTCAGAGATAGGAGTAAGGTCGGTCAAGCAGCCTCTGTCCGCACCTGGTACACACGGGAAGTGGTGAATTTATAAGAATGTAATATTCTTACTTTAATTTCTGTCAATGTCAAACTTTAATATAATTGAAGCATGTTATTCAACTAAATTAACTGCAGGTGCATCAGTAATACAATTCTTGCCTACAACAAATACATTATCCTTAAAGTATGTTGATGTGTACCTTTCTGTATCTTCTCCTCTGCATATCTCGGTTGTAAAGTAGCTGTGCAGAAGGCAGACCATGACAGAGCTCAAATTGAGCGTGAGGGAGAGAGCAGAGAGCACCGTAGACACTGGCATAAGCACTGCCCAGACATTAGTTGGCACGATGGAGATGTTGGGGGGTGATTCCTTCACAGCAATCTGTTGTGACTGTATCTGGAAAATCAGAATGACTGATAGCAGAGACATAATCCCAGATAGGATCCCTAATGAAGACAGGACCATCAAAGACCGCTGGCTATAAACGTACCTCATATTTGGGCTATAAATCACAGATTGACATGGGCGCACCTATCTTTGGAAAAAGTTATCCCGGTCGGAATCTCCTTGATCCTCGTACACGCGTTATCTTTCGCAACCTCTTCAATCTGCCATATACTGTATCTGTAAAGAGTTGAAACAATTGTGAATAGGAAAAAGTAAGAAACCTGGGATTGAGAGAATTTGCGTGTTATTTGGGTGTTGTGCACAAGCACCCGATCCCCCGACCGAGCATGTGATGTTTTTAAAATCCCCGGATTAAAAACTTCGCAACAACAATGGATTTTTCAATTGGATTCTCCAAAACAATGCGTTTAGATGCTCGTCGGAAGCAGTCCACTGCCGGAGGAAAAACTGTTTGCAAACTTTAGAAAACGGTTCACTTTCCTTTCCAAAACATGAATTACCCCCGCATGAATGCATTTGTTAAACATGTTAAAACAATTGCAGTAGTGCGCTTTGAATTTAAACTTCAGATACATTTGAAATGTGAGGAAAACATTGATCCAAAAAAATTATTTGATTGTGACCAGGTCTATGATTTTTATTTATATTTGTTAGTCTAGGCTACAGTTATATATTTGGTGCAGTTTATGGCTATTGAAAATGAATAAGGATCCACCAAAATACATTAATCCGTTCTCGATACCTTTAACCTCTATAATTAGGCATTACCTGTAAATCAAGCAATAGAAGCCGCCTGGAAATTAATCCCAATAAACAGCTGGCTGCAAACTGGTCACAGAGCAAAACTTATTATATGTTACTAAAACCTGTGCCACTCCATTTAGTATATGTTACATTAGGTTACATTACATTGGCCTACCAATATAATAGTGGTCATATGAATTGTAGGACATATAGTATGTTACAAATTACAATTCATATGATATGTTATGAATTGAAATTCATACAATATGTTACAAATGTGCAATACATATCAAATGTTATGAATTCCAATTTGCTGTTGCTAACGTTAGCTAGGCTAGGTGTTAAGGTTAGGAGTTAGATTAAAGGGTTACGTTTATTGTTCAGGGAAGGCTTAGCTAACATGCTAAGTAGTTGCATGCTAAGATAACATGCTAAGTAGTAGCTAAAAAGTAGGAAGTAGTTGCAAAGTAGCTAATTAGGTAAAATGTTGTCCGTGATGAGATTTTAACATGCAACCTTTCCCTTCTCATACTAAATGGCTCAAATAACGTAGCCTAATGTAGCATATCATACTAAACAGAGATTCACAGATTTTAGTAACATATAATATGCTTTCTCTGAGACCAGGCTGAACTAAATAGTGTCTACATTGGTTATTGTTTTGTGTTTGATGCAAGAGCTTCTTAACTTCTTATGGGCAGGTGGGATGGTAGCGTCCCGCCTGGCCAACATCCGGTGAAATTGCAGAGCGCAAAATTCAAACTACAGAATTATAAATATTTAACTTTCATAAAATCACAAGTGTAATACATCAAAATAAAGCTTAACTTCTTGTTAATCCAGCCACTGTGTCAGATTTCAAAAAGGCTTTATGGCGAAAGCACACCATGCGATTATCTGAGGACAGCGCCCTGCATACAAAAGCATGAAAAACATATTTCAACCAGGCAGGTGCGCCACGAAAGTCAGAAATAGCGATATAATAAATGCCTTACTTTTGATGATCTTCTTCTGTTGGCACTCCAAAAGGTCCCAGATACATCACAAATGGTCCTTTTGTTCGATAACGTCCTTCTTTATATCCATAAAAACTCAGTTTAGCTGGCGCGCTTCAGTCAATAATCCACCCAGTTTCCCTCCATCAAAATGCATACAAAATGAATCCCAAACGTTACTAATAAACTTTTCCAAACAAGTCAAACAATGATTATAATCAAACCTTAGGTACCCTAATACATAAATAAACGATAAAATTTAAGACGGAGAATCGTTATTGTCTTTACCGGAGAAAAATACCAAAGAACGCGTTCTCTTCCACATGCTTGAAAACACTACAGCCAAAATGGGAGCCAACTAGAAAAACTAAAATTTCTGGCTAATTTTTCCAAAAACCAGCATGAAACGCCTTCTAAAGACTGTTGACATCTAGTGGAAGCCCTAGGAACTGCAATCTGGGAGGATAAAAGTGACAGCCATTGAAAACAGTGGTAGGCTGAACATTTGTTGGGGGGGATGGTTTGTCCTTGGGGTTTCGCCTGCCATATCAGTTCTGTTATACTCACAGACATAATTTTAGAAACTTTCGAGTGTTTTCTATCCAAATATACCAATTATATGCATATCCTAGCTTTTGGGCCTGAGTAACAGGCAGTTTACTTTGGGCATGCTTTTCATCCGGACGTGAAAATACTGCCCCCTACCCAAGAGAGGTTAAGGGTTTATCATGGTCCAAAACATGTACATGTATGCACGGCAGTGTTCTAGAATATTGGACCGTTGACTTTCGTAGCCTACTTTTCTAATTCTCAGCACAGCTCAAGCAATTTCTTCAAATGTCAATACATTCAAATGAATAGAGGATGTGTACCAGAGACGCATTGGTTGGGAATTGTAGGGAGGTGCGTATTCCATCTGTGCGTCCCCACAGATGGTGGTCTCAGAGCCTTGTAGCTACTGTATTTCGAAATGGGACGCTGGACTATCGAGTCCTAACAGTGGTGGAAAAAGTACCCAATTGTCATACTTGAGTAAAACTAAATATACCTTAATAGAAAAGGACTCAAGTAAAAGTGAAAGTCACCCACTAAAATACTACTTGAGTAAAAGTCTAAAAGTATTTGGTTTTAAATATACTTAAGTATCAAAAGTAAATCTAATTGCTAAAATATACTTAAGTATCAAAAGTAAAGGTATAAATAATTTCAAATTCCTTATATTAAGCAAACCAGACGGCACCATGTTCTTGTTTTTTGAATATTTGGATAGCCAACAGTCAGACATAATTTACAAACAAATCATGTGTGTTTAGTGAGTTTGCCAGATCAGAGGCCGGGAATGACACGGGATGTTCTCTTGATAAGTGCGTCAATTGGACCATTGTCCTGTGCTGCTAAGCATATAAAATGTAACGAATACTTTTGGGTGTCAGGGAAAATGTATGGAGTTCAATCAATCAATCAATCAATCAAGTTTATTTTATATAGCCCTTCGTACATCAGCTAATATCTCGAAGTGCTGTACAGAAACCCAGCCTAAAACCCCAAACAGCTAGTAATGCAGGTGTAGAAGCACGGTGGCTAGGAAAAACTCCCTAGAAAGGCCAAAACCTAGGAAGAAACCTAGAGAGGAACCAGGCTATGAGGGGTGGCCAGTCCTCTTCTGGCTGTGCCGGGTGGAGATTATAACAGAACTATGCCAAGATGTTCAAAAATGTTCATAAGTGACAAGCATGGTCAAATAATAATCATGAATAATTTTCAGTTGGCTTTTCATAGCCGATCATTAAGAGTTGAAAAACAACAGGTCTGGGACAGGTGGCGGTTCCATAACCGCAGGCAGAACAGTTGAAACTGGAATAGCAGCAAGGCCAGGCGGACTGGGGACAGCAAGGAGTCACCACGCCCGGTAGTCCCGACGTATGGTCCTAGGGCTCAGGTCCTCCGAGAGAAAGAAAGAGAGAAGGAGAAAATTAGAGAGAGCCAAGATTTTCAAAATGTTCATAAATGACAAGCATGGTCAAATAATAATCAGGAATAAATCTCAGTTGGCTTTTCATAGCCGATCATTAAGAGTTGAAAACAGCAGGTCTGGGACAGGTAGGGGTTCCGTAACCGCAGGCAGAACAGTTGAAACTGGAATAGCAGCAAGGCCAGGCGGACTGGGGACAGCAAGGAGTCATCATGCCCGGTAGTCCTGACGCATGGTCCTAGGGCTCAGGTTCTCAGAGAGAGAGAAAGAAAGAGAGAACGAGAGAATTAGAGAGAGCATACTTAAATTCACACAGGACACTGGATGAGACAGGAGAAGTACTCCAGGTATAACCAACTGACCCTAGCCCCCCGACACAAACTACTGCAGCATAAATACTGGAGGCTGAGACAGGAGCGGTCAGGAGACACTGTGGCCCCATCCGAAGATACCCCCGGACAGGGCCAAACAGGAAGGATATAACCCCACCCACTTTGCCAAAGCACAGCCCCCGCACCACTAGAGGGATATCTTCAACCACCAACTTACAATCCTGAGACAAGGCCGAGTATAGCCAACAAAGATCTCCACCACAGCACAAACCAAGGGGGGGCGCCAACCCAGACAGGAAGATCACGTCAGTAACTCAACCCACTCAAGTGACGCACCCCTCCTAGGGACGGCATGAAAGAGCACCAGTAAGCCAGTGACTCAGCCCCTGTAATAGGGTTAGAGGCAGAGAATCCCAGTGGAGAGAGGGGAACCGGCCAGGCAGAGACAGCAAGGGCGGTTCGTTGCTCCAGAGCCTTTCCGTTCACCTTCACACTCCTGGGCCAGACTACACTCAATCATATGACCTACTGAAGAGATAAGTCTTCAGTAAAGACTTAAAGGTTGAGACCGAGTCTGCGTCTCTCACATGGGTAGGCAGACTGTTCCATAAAAATGGAGATCTATAGGAGAAAGCCCTGCCTCCCGCTGTTTGCTTAGAAATTCTAGGGACAATTAGGAGGCCTGCGTCTTGTGACCGTAGCGTACGTATTGGTATGTACGGCAGGACCAACTCGGAAAGATAGGTAGGAGCAAGCCCATGTAACGCTTTATAGGTTAACAGTAAAACCTTGAAATCAGCCCTTGCCTTAACAGGAAGCCAGTGTAGGGAAGCTAGCACTGGAGTAATATAATCAAATTTCTTGGTTCTAGTCAGGATTCTAGCAGCCGTATTTAGCACTAACTGAAGTTTATTTAGTGCTTTATCCGGGTAGCCGGAAAGTAGAGCATTGCAGTAGTCTAACCTAGAAGTAACAAATGCATGGATTAATTTTTCTGCATCATTTTTGGACAGAAAATTTCTGATTTTTGCAATGTTACGTAGATGGAAAAAAGCTGTCCTTGAAACAGTCTTGATATGTTCGTCAAAAGAGAGATCAGGGTCAAGAGTAACGCCGAGGTCCTTCACAGTTTTATTTGGGACGACTTTACAACCATCAAGATGAATTGTCAGATTTAACAGAAGATCTCTTTGTTTCTTGGGACCTAGAACAAGCATCTCTGTTTTGTCCGAGTTTAAAAGTAGAAAGTTTTCAGCCATCCACTTCCTTATGTCTGAAACACAGGCTTCTAGCGAGGGCAATTTTGGGGCTTCACCATGTTTCATTGAAATGTACAGCTGTGTGTCATCCGCATAGCAGTGAAAGTTAACATTATGTTTTCGAATAACATCCCCAAGAGGTAAAATATATAGTGAAAACAATAGTGGTCCTAAAACGGAACCTTGAGGAACACCGAAATGTACAGTTGATTTGTCAGAGGACAAACCATTCACAGAGACAAACTGATATCTTTCCGACAGGTAAGATCTAAACCAGGCCAGAACTGGTCCGTGTAGACCAATTTGGGTTTCCAGTCTCTCCAAAAGAATGTGGTGATCGATGGTGTCAAAGGCAGCACTAAGGTCTAGTAGCACGAGGACAGATGCAGAGCCTCGGTCTGACGCCATTAAAAGGTCATTTACCACCTTCACAAGTGCAGTCTCAGTGCTATGATGGGGTCTAAAACCAGACTGAAGCATTTCGTATACATTGTTTGTCTTCAGAAAGGCAGTGAGTTGCTGCGCAACAGCTTTTTCAAAAATTTTTGAGAGGAATGGAAGATTCGATATAGGCCGATAGTTTTTTATATTTTCCGGGTCAAGGTTTGGCTTTTTCAAGAGAGGCTTTATCACTGCCACTTTTAGTGAGTTTGGTACACATCCGGTGGATAGAGAGCTGTTTATTATGTTCAACATAGGAGGGCCAAGCACAAGAAGCAGCTCTTTCAGTAGTTTAGTAGGAATAGGATCCAGTATGCAGCTTGAAGGTTTAGAGGCCATGATCATTTTCATCATTGTGTCAAGAGATATAGTACTAAAACACTTAAGTGTCTCTCCCGATCCCAGGCCCTGGCAGAGCTGTGCAGATCCAGGACAGCTAAGCCCTGGAGGAATACGCAGATTCAAAGAGGAGTCCGTAATTTGCTTTCTAATGGTCATGATCTTTTCCTCAAAGAAGTTCATGAATTTATTACTGCTAAAGTGAAAGCCATCCTCTCTTGGGGAATGCTGCTTTTTAGTTAGCTTTGCAACAGTATCAAAAAGAAATTTTAGATTGTTCTTATTTTCCTCGATTAAGTTGGAAAAGTAGGATGATCGAGCAGCAGTGAGGGCTCTTCGGTACTGCACGGTACTGTCTTTCCAAGCTAGTCGGAAGACTTCCAGTTTGGTGTGGCGCCATTTCCGTTCCAATTTCCTGGAAGCTTGCTTCAAAGCTCGGGTATTTTCTGTATACCAGGGAGCTAGTTTCTTATGACAAATGTTTTTCGTTTTTAGGGGTGCAACTGCATCTAGGGTATTGCGCAAGGTTAAATTGAGTTCCTCAGTTAAGTGGTTAACTGATTTTTGTCCTCTGACGTCCTTGGGTAGGCAGAAGGAGTCTGGAAGGGTATCAAGGAATTTTTGTGTTGTCTGAGAATTTATAGCATGACTTTTGATGCTCCTTGGTTGGGGTCTGAGCAGATTATTTGTTGCGATTGCAAACGTAATAAAATGGTGGTCCGATAGTCCAGGATTATGTGGAAAAACATTAAGATCTACAACATTTATTCCATGGGACAAAACTAGGTCCAGAGTATGACTGTGGCAGTGAGTAGGTCCAGAGACATGTTGGACAAAACCCACTGAGTCGATGATGGCTCCGAAAGACTTTTGGAGTGGGTCTGTGGACTTCTCCATATGAATATTAAAATCACCAAAAATTAGAATATGATCTGCTATGACTACAAGGTCTGATAGGAATTCAGGGAACTCAGAGAGGAACACTGTATATGGCCCAGGAGGCCTGTAAACAGTAGCTATAAAAAGTGATTGAGTAGGCTGCATAGATTTCATGACTAGAAGCTCAAAAGACGAAAACGTCATTTTTTTTTTTTTGTAAATTGAAATTTGCTATCGTAAATGTTAGCAACACCTCCGCCTTTGCGGGATGCACGGGGGATATGGTCACTAGTGTAACCAGGAGGTGAGGCCTCATTTAACACAGTAAATTCATCAGGCTTAAGCCATGTTTCAGTCAGGCCAATCACATCAAGATTATGATCAGTGATTAGTTCATTGACTATGACTGCCTTTGAGTTAAAAGTACATTATTTTCTTTAGGAATTTAGTGAAGTAAAAATGGTCAAAAATATAAATAGTAAAGTATTTTTACTTATGTACTTTACACCACTGCGTCCTAGACGATGAGAAGCGATAGTCCGGTGTCCCATTGTGACATAGCCAAGTGGCTCTGAGACTATGTACGCACAGCCTACTGTATAATGACAATATGGTCTTGTCTCCGCCCTAACGATGGGAGTCGTTGTCTCATGGAAGGATTTTGACAGGAGTGAACCCTCTTGAATCGCCTATTCCTCTCTGGCAAAAGCCAAAGAGTTCCTGAGAATTTGAAATGGAGTGGCCTCTCTCTCATCCTTGAAATCTCCCCCTTTGCCTCTCTCTCATCCTTGAAATCTCCCCCTTTGAATCCAATTAACTTTTCAATGGTTGCCTTGGAAACAAACACTGAAATACCCAGAGACAGCGCACTGCTGTTGCTCTGTTGGTTTGAGGCTACTGCGCTGTGCACTCACCCACCTTTCCTTTTTGGCCCCTATAGGAACCTTAATCCATTTCACCTTTGAAAACATTATTGTACATTAAATAGGCCTACTATTTATGTCCATCATCCATATAGACTATGGCTATGCCACTTTGGGTCATTAAATTCACCTCCATTTTCTGAAGTTTCTTTAAGTACATGAATGGTCTTTTTGATATAGTAAACAAATAAAATACCTTTTTGATTTTATGCAACAAAACTTTGTTGTTGTATTTGATTGATTCTGAAGCGTAGGCTATAGCACATGTAAAATCCCACAACACCCAAAAGCTCTACAAACCAAAGCTTATTTCAGGTATACTTTTTAAAATGTACTGATGCAGGTCTCACTAGCAGTGAGGGGTAAGGGAAATGTTCTCTGCGTGTGATTGTCTGACTCTATCTTGAAGACAGTAAGACAACTGTAGAGCAGCTAAAGGTTGGGGGTTTGGGGTAAAGGTCTGGCTCAATGCTGTTCTGATGGAGATAAGCTTGCGGTTATGAAAGTGCACACAACAAAGAATTGCTCTCACAAATGCACACTGACCATGGAGTCTATTTCTGAATTCGACAGCCCCACCACACACACTAAAATGGCAGCCGCTGATGTTGTCGAAAGCAGAAGTGAGCAGTTTCAGGAAAACTAAAAAGAAGTCTAAATGTGAACACTTTCCAAAGGCTCCTTCATCTGACTTAGAATGTACTCTCTTTTTAATGTGATTCATAATGCTTGTGGGCATACATGCTATGGTCACGACACTGATATGTAAACTTTGTTACGCCATCGAAACGACTAACATACAGTATATCCTACATAATGAATAACCTTTAGACAGAGTGTCAACACTGCTTCTATGATTCTTAGCAGGTGGTTTTACTTTTATTTACAGGTGATGGTTGTGTTTATTCTCCACTGAATTGGGTGAATCTAGCTGCACACAGGGATGTAGCCTATAGCAGGGGTGGAAGCGGCCCTCTGAGATGTTGCTAACTCTTGCATCATAAAGGGCCTCCTTTAAGATCATCAAGTGTGTGTGTATGCATGCAACCGTGTGCTTGTGTGAGCACACATTGGTGTGTTTGTGTGTGTCTTTGAGTGGTGTGTGTGTGTGTAGTGCCTGCGTGTGTTAGGAGTGTCTCTGTGTGATTGCTCGATGTTAATAACACTTGTCCTTAAATAATTTTTAGGAGTAATGAAAGCAATGTGCCACCTCCCAAAAATAGTCAAGAATTGTGTAGCTCATATAAATGATTGAGTTATTACCTCTAAATATATCCATTAAGATAGTCCACATACTATCTTTTGGCATCTTTGAAGTGACAAATGGATACTGTAAATAATAAACTATGACAGTACTATGTTTGGCCTAAGGGATGTGGCTGTATTATTGAAGAGTCAAAGCCTTGATTAGCTGCATGAGATCAGTCAAATGGTAAGAAGGCTATTGTAGATCTAACAAAATCAGGCAGAACCAATAGAAGTAAGACTAGTAGGACTAGTAGGCAGTGAGATTCAATGCAGTGTGTTTAGAGATTGTAACACAGCTGAGTAAGTACAGAGCTATTGGATATGGGATCCTCTTATTGCCAGTATATTCACTCACCTATTGAAATGGACCAAAATAGAAACTGGACAAAGCGATGGAGGAATCAAAGTTACCTATCAATAGAAAACTTTTAGAAAATCCCATGCATCATCACATCGTTTAAAGTTCAGTAGCCTTCCTTTCTTTTGATCATTTCATTTCTGTTTTTTTTTATCCACCACTATTCCCTTCTATTCTTAGGCTGCACTATTGATCATTTACCTTAAATTATCTATCTACTGACACACCAATGTAAGTGAGTCAACAAGCAAGTGAGCAAATAGGGAGCTCCTAGGATGTGCTGTGAGACAAAATGAAAGGGTTACTACAGTAGCTTATTTTTCATGTAAAGAAAATCGGTTATTTTAATGCACAATCCAACTCATGGCATACCAATGATAGGCTTTCATTAGAACATCTCTGACCAAGAACATTTTGTTTTGAAAACCCAAGACAGTGACCATCAATAGACATATTCTCTGTGGTTTACCTATGTTTTCTTCAGAAAAAGGCACAGAAAGCGCAATAGTCAAAAATAGCATATCTAAGAATGACACAGACCAACACCAGGCTTACTGTGGAGCTTATCTTGTGTCTGATCACTGTTCGTGTGTTTATGTGTGTGTGTGTACAGTGGGGCAAAAAACGTATTTAGTCAGCCACCAATTGTGCAAGTTCTCCCACTTAAAAAAGATGAGAGAGGCCTGTAATTTTCATCATAGGTACACTTCAACTATGACAGACAAAATGAGAAAAAAAAATCCAGAAAATCACATTGTAGGATTTTTAATGAATTTATTTGCAAGTTATGGTGGAAAATAAGTATTTGGTCAATAACAAAAGTTTCTCAATACTTTGTTATATACCCTTTGTTGGCAATGACAGAGGTCAAACGTTTTCTGTAAGTCTTCACAAGGTTTTCACACACTGTTGCTGGTATTTTGGCCCATTCCTCCATGCAGATCTCCTCTAGAGCAGTGATGTTTTGGGGCTGTTGCTGGGCAACACGGACTTTCAACTCCCTCCAAAGATTTTCTATGGGGTTGAGATCTGGAGACTGGCTAGGCCACTCCAGGACCTTGAAATGCTTCTTACGAAGCCACTCCTTCGTTGCCCGGGCGGTGTGTTTGGGATCATTGTCATGCTGAAAGACCCAGCCACGTTTCATCTTCAATGCCCTTGCTGATGGAAGGAGGTTTTCACTCAAAATCTCACGATACATGGCCCCATTCATTCTTTCCTTTACACGGATCAGTCGTCCTGGTCCCTTTGCAGAAAAACAGCCCCAAAGCATGATGTTTCCACCCCCATGCTTCACAGTAGGTATGGTGTTCTTTGGATGCAACTCAGCATTCTTTGTCCTCCAAACACGACGAGTTGAGTTTTTACCAAAAATTTATATTTTGGTTTCATCTGACCATATGACATTCTCCCAATCTTCTTCTGGATCATCCAAATGCTCTCTAGCAAACTTCAGACGGGCCTGGACATGTACTGGCTTAAGCAGGGGGACACGTCTGGCACTGCAGGATTTGAGTCCCTGGCGGCGTAGTGTGTTACTGATGGTAGGCTTTGTTACTTTGGTCCCAGCTCTCTGCAGGTCATTCCCTAGGTCCCCCCGTGTGGTTCTGGGATTTTTGCTCACCGTTCTTGTGATCACTTTGACCCCACGGGGTGAGATCTTGCGTGGAGCCCCAGATCGAGGGAGATTATCAGTGGTCTTGTATGTCTTCCATTTCCTAATAATTGCTCCCACAGTTGATTTCTTCAAACCAAGCTGCTTACCTATTGCAGATTCAGTCTTCCCAGCCTGGTGCAGGTCTACAATTTTGTTTCTGGTGTCCTTTGACAGCTCTTTGGTCTTGGCCATAGTGGAGTTTGGAGTGTGACTGTTTGAGGTTGTGGACAGGTGTCTTTCATACTGATAACAAGTTCAAACAGGTGCCATTAATACAGGTAACGAGTGGAGGACAGAGGAGCCTCTTAAAGAAGAAGTTACAGGTCTGTGAGAGCCAGAAATCTTGCTTGTTTGTAGGTGACCAAATACTTATTTTCCACCATAATTTGCAAATAAATTCATAAAAAATCCTACAATGTGATTTTCTGGATTTTTTTCTCATTTTGTCTGTCATAGTTGAAGTGTACCTATGATTAAAATTACAGGCCTCTCTCATCTTTTTAAGTGGGAGAACTTGCACAATTGGTGGCTGACTAAATACTTTTTTGCCCCACTGTATGTGTGTGTGTGTGTGTCTACCCCGTCTGCTTCACTCCCTCATCCCTACATTCCACTCCTCTGGCCTGCTACCTCTCCTGCAGTAATAGCTGCCCGCCTTACAGTAGATTAAACTACTGTGTGTGTGTGTGTTTGTTTGTGTGTGTGTTCACCTAACACACCTAACACAAAGATGGGCAAGTTGCAATAGAACATCTTCAAGTGGAATGCAGTTGAAGAGTAACTGTATATGAGAGTATCAATGGCCTACAGGACAAGATGTTTCCAAGATGGCGTAGCAGACGTGGCTTGTCGTCCTCTCGTTTACTTTTTGTATTTTTTGTATATATTTCAAATTGTTTTCAATCTCTTTTCCATTTTTAAATTAAATGTGACACGGATCCGCAATTCTTTTAGACCTTATAGCCAGAACCTCCATCAGAAGCTAGCCATCAGAAGCTAACCAGCTAATTAGCTACTAGCTATTTAGTCATTGTTAGCCACTGCTAGCGGCTTTTACCTTCTGCACAGGCACCAGACGTTTTTTTAGCCTGGATAATACCTGCCAGTCTGCCAGTATCGGACTGTTTTTCTCCACTACAACGCCGGATTCCTGCCGTAAACCCTGGACCATTACTCCTGATCATCCCAGCTAGCTAGCTGCCACCGAGTGACCCAGCCCCGAAGTTAGCCCTGAGCCAGACCCAACTCCCGGCCTACTCTGTGATCACCCGGCTACTCAGCCGATGCCTCCCGGACTCTACCCCCAACACGGCTCCACTATTCCACCGGATACTTGCCGTAAGCTCTGAACCTTTGCATCGGATCATCGCTGATAGCTAGCTGCTACCGAGTGGCTATAGTGGCTAACACCCCTGCCCCGAAGCTAGCACCAGTTAGCCGCGAGTCAGGCGCATTTACCGGGTAGCAAACTAAATTACTACAACTACAATACCTCTTTCGCCATCTGGCCCGGACCCTTTGTCGACACGGCTCCACGCCGTACCACCACAACTGGTCCGCAGACGTAACTCCATCCGCTGTGCCCTCAACCGGCCTTTGCCAGACGTCGGAGCAGACGCTTCTACTTACCCCGGCCTGCTAACTTTAAACGCCGTGTCTCCCGCGCGCTAGCGTAGTAACGACTACCCGCGGCTTCCCTGTTCCAATCTATTGCTGTTCACTGGACCCTATGATCACTTGGCTACATAGCTGATGCCTGCTGGACTGTTCATTAATCACGGTACTCCATTTTGTTTATTTTTTGTTTATCTGTCAGCCCCAGCCTCGAACGCAGGCCCTGTGTGTAGTTAACCGACCCTCTCTGCCCATTCATCGGCATTTTACCTGTTGCTATTGTCTTAGCTGATTAGCTGTTGTTGTCTTACCCGTTGTTGTCTTAGCTAGCTCTCCCAATCAACACCTGTGATTGCTTTATGCCTTGCTTTATGTCTCTCTCAAATGTCAATATGCCTTGTACACTGTTGTTTAGGATAGTTATCATTGTTTTAGTTTACTGCGGAGCCTCTAGACCCACTCAACATGTCTCAGATACCTCCTTTGTCCCACCTCCCACACATGCGGTGACCTCACCCAGCATAACTAGCCCGTCCAGAGATGCAGCCTCTCTTATCATCACTCGGTGCCTGGGCTTACCTCCACTGTACCCGCACACCACCATACCTCTGTCTGTACATTATGCCCTGAATCTATTCTACCACGCCCAGAAATCTGCTCCTTTTATTCTCTGTCCCCAACACACTAGACGACCAGTTTTGATAGCTTTTAGCCGTATCCTCATCCTACTCCTCCTCTGGTCCTCTGGTGATGTGGAGGTTAACCCAGGCCCTGCGTGTCCCCAGGCACTCTCATTTGTTAACTTCTTTAACCGAAAAAGAAGCCTCCTCCCTAAATTTGTTTTACTCACTGCATTAGCACACTCTGCCAACCCTGATGTCCTTGCCGTGTCTGAATCCTGGCTTAAGAAGGCCACCAAAAATTCTGAGAATTCCATACCCAACTACAACATTTTCCGTCAAGATAGAACTGCTAAAGGGGGAGGAGTTGCAATCTACTCCAGAGATAGCCTGCAAAGTTCTGTCATACTTTCCAGATCTATGCCCAAACAGTTTGAGCTACTAATTTTAAAAATTAATCTCTCCAGAAATAAGTCTCTCACTGTTGCCGCCTGTTATAGACCCGCCTCAGCTCCCAGCTGTGCCCTGGACACCATATGTGAATCGATTGCCCCCCGTCTATCTTCAGAGTTTGTTCTGTTAGGTGACCTAAACTGGGATATGCTTAACACCCCGGCAGTCCCACAATCTAAGCTAGATGCCCTCAATGTCACACAAATTATCAAGGAACCTACCAGGTACAACCCCAAATCCGTAAACATGGGCACCCTCATAGATATTATCTTGACCAACTCGGCTGTTTTCAATCAGGATCTCAGCGATCACTGCCTCATTGCCTGCATCCGCTATGGGTCCGCGGTCAAACGACTATCCCTCATCATTGTCAAATGCTCCCTAAAACACTTCTGCGAGCAGGCCTTTCTAATTGACCTGGCCCGGGTGTCCTGGAAGGATATTGACCTCATCCCGTCAGTAGAGGATGCCTGGTTGTTCTTTAGAAGTAATTTTCTCACCATCTTAAATAAGCATGCCCCTTTCAAAGAATGTAGAACTAAGAACAGATATAGTCCTTGGTTCACTCCAGACCTGACTGCCCTCAACCAGCACAAAAACATCCTGTGGCGGACTGCACTAGCATCGAATAGTCCCCGAAAATATGCAACTTTTCAGGGAAGTCAGGAACCAATACACGCAGTCAGTCAGGAAAGCAAATGCTAGCTTTTTCAAACAGAAATTTGCATCCTGTAGCTGTAACTCCAAAAAGTTTTGGGACACTGTGAAGTCCATGGAGAATAAGAGCACCTCCTCCCAGCTGTCCACTGCACTGAGGCTAGGTAACACTGTCACCACCAATAAATCTACGATAATCGAGAATTTCAATAAGCATTTCTCTACGGCTGGCCATGCTTTCCTCCTGGCTACCCCAACCCCGGCCAACAGCGCCACACCCCCCGCAGCTACTTTCCCAAGCCTCCCCAGCTTCTCCTTCACTTAAATCCAGATAGCAGATGTTCTGAAAGAGCTGAAAAACCTGGACCCGTACAAATCAGCTGGGCTAGACAATATGGACCCTCTCTTTATAAAATTATCCGCCGCCATTGTTGCAACCCCTATTACCAGTCTGTTAAACCTCTCTTTCGTATCGTCCGAGGTCCCTAAAGATTAGAAAGCTGCCGCGGTCATCCCCCTTTTCAAAGGGGGTGACACTCTAGACCCAAACTGTTAAAGACCTATATCCATCCTGCCCTGCCTTTCTAAAGTCTTCGAAAGCCAAGTTAATAAACAGATCACTGACCATTTTGAATCCCACCGTACCTTCTCCGCTGTGCAATCCGGTTTTCGAGCTGGTCACGGGTGCACCTCAGCCACGCTCAAGGTACTAAATGATATCATAACCGCCATCGATAAAAGACAGTACTGTGCACCCGTCTTCATCGACCTGGCCAAGGCTTTCGACTGTCAATCACCGTATTCTTATCGGCAGACTCAACAGCCTTTGTTTCTCAAATGACTTCCTCGCCTGGTTCACCAACTACTTCTCAGACAGAGTTCAGTGTGTCATATCGGAGGGCATGTTGTTCGGACCTCTGGCAGTCTCTATGGGGGTCAATTCTTGGGCTGACTCTTTTCTCTGTATATATCAACGATGTTGCTCTTGCTGCGGGTGATTCCCTGATCCACCTCTACGCAGACGACACCATTCTGTATACATCTGGCCCTTCTTTGGACACTGTGTTAATAAACCTCCAAACAAGCTTAAATGCCATACAACACTCCTTCCGTGGCCTCCAACTGCTCTTAAACGCTAGTAAAACCAAATTCTTTCTTTTCAACCATTCGCTGCCCGCACCCGCCCTCCCGACTAGCATCACTACTCTGGACGGTTCTGTAGTGGACAACTACAAATACCTAGGTGTATGGATAGACTCTAAACTCTCCTTCCAGACTCATATTAAACATCTCCAATCCAAAATTAAATCTATAATCGGCTTCCTATTTCGCAACAAAGCCTCCTTCACTCACGCCGCCAAACATACCCTCGTAAAACTGACTATCCTACCGATCCTCGACTTCGTCGATGTCATTTACAAAATAGCTTCCAACACTCTACTCAGCAAACTGGATGCAGTCTATCACAGTGCCATCCGTTTTGTCACTAAAGCCCCTTATACCACCCAACACTGCGACCTGTATGCTCTAGTCGGCTGGCCCTCGCTACATATTCGTCGCCAGACCCACTGGCTCCAGGTCATCTATAAGTCTTTGCTAGGTTAATAAGTTCCGCCGTATCTAAGCTCACTGGTCACGATAACTACACCCACCCATAGCATGCGCTCCAGCAGGTATATCTCAGTGGTCATCCCCAAAGCCAACACCTCCTTTGGCCGCCTTCCCTTCCAGTTCTCTGCTGCCAATGACTGGAACGAATTGCAAAAATTGCTGAAGCTGGAGACTTATATTTCCCTCACTAACTTTAAACATCAGCTATCTGAGCAGCTAACCGATCACTGCAGCTGTACGTAGCACATCTGTAAATATCCCATCCAATCAACCTACCTCATCCCCATATCTGTTTTTATTTACTTTTCTGCTCTTTTGCACACGAGTATTTCTACTTGCACATCACCATCTGCTCATCTATCACTCCAGTGTTCATTTGCTAAATTGTAATTACTTCGCTACTATGGCCTATTTATTGCCTTACCTCCTCATGCCATTTGCACACACCGTATATAGATTTTCTTTTTTTTATTGTGTTATTGACTGTACGCTTGTTTATTCCATGTGTAACTCTGTGTTGTTTGTGTCGCACTGCTTTGCTTTATCTTGGCCAGGTCGAAATTGTAAATGAGAACTTGTTCTCAACTAGCTTACCTGGTTAAATAAAGGTGAAATAAATAAAAACAATTATTAAAAAATAAAAAATCCTGAATGATAATCGTTTTCAAAGTTAAGTACAGTGGGTATCATAAGTACTCACCCCTTGGATTTCTTCACATTTTATTGTCTTACAAAGTGGGATTAAAATGGATTTAATTGTACATTTTTTCTAACAATGTACACAAAATACTCTGTAATGTCAAAGTGGAAGAAAATGTGTACTTTTTAAAAAAGATTAATGAAAATAAAACACTAATATCAGCTACAATAGTCATTTACAACATTAACAATGTCTACACTGTATTTCTGATCAATTTGATGTTATATTAATGGACAAAAAATGTACTTAACGGTAGTGTATATTTATTTTTTAATCCTCATCAATCTACACACAATACTCCATAATTATTATAATATTTTTTTTTTTACTGACATATCATATTTACGTAAGTATTCAGACAATTTACTTTACAGTCTTGAGTCTTCTTGGGTATGACGCTACAAGCTTGGCACACCTGACTTTCTCCCATTCTCTCTGCAGATCCTCTCAAGCTCTATCAGGTTGGATGGGGAGCATCGTTGCACAGCTATTTTCAAGTCTCTCCAGAGATGTTCGATCAGGTTCAAGTCCGGGCTCTGGCTGGGCCACTCAAGGACATTCAGAGACTTGTCCCGATTCCACTCCTGCATTGTCTTGGCTGTGTGCTTAGGGGTGTTGTCCTGTTGGAAGGTGAACCACTACCACATATCTACAGTACAAAATCCATGTGTACTTGTGTATACTTGTGTATAGATCGAATCCCCGAGCTGACATGGTACAAATCTGTCGTTCTGCCCCTGAACAAGGCAGTTAACCCACTGTTCCTAGGCCGTCATTGAAAATACGAATTTGTTCTTAACTGACTTGCCTAGTTAAATAAAGGTAAAATAAATAAAAATAAAAATAAATATAGTGCGTATGTTATCATGTGTGTGTATGCATGTGTCTGTGTCTATGTTTGTGTTGCTTCACAGTCCATGCTGTTCCATAAGGTGTATTTTTATCTGTTTTTTAAATCAAATTCTACTGCTGCATCAGTTACTTAATGTGGAATAGAGTTCCATGTAGTCATGGCTCTATGTAGTACTGTGCGCCTCCCATAGTCTGTTTTGGCATGTCTTGTGGGGTATTGATGGGGGTCCGAGCTGTGCGCCAGTAGTTAAAACGCACAGCTCCGTGCATTCATCATGTCAATACCTCTCATAAATACAAGTAGTGATGAAGTCAATCTCTCCTCCACTTTGAGCCAGAAGAGATTGACATGCATATTATTATTATTAGCTCTGTGAACATCCAAGGGCCAGCTGTGCTGCCCTGTTCTGAACCAATTGCAATTTTTGTAAGCCCCTTTTTGTGGCACCTGACCACACGACTGAACAGTAGTCCAGGTGCGACAAAACTAGGGCCTGTAGGACCTGCATTGTTGATAGTGCTGTTAAGAATGTAGATTATGGACAGGTGCTTTATTATGGACAGACTTCTCCCTATTTTAGCTACTGTTGTATCAATATATTTTGACCATGGCAGTTTACAATCCAGGGTTACTCCAAGCAGTTTACTCACCTCCACTTGCTCAATTTCCACATTATTTATTACAATATTTTGTTGAGGTTGAGGGTTTAGTGAATGATTTGTCCCAAATACAATGCTTTTAGTTTCAGAAATATTTAGGTTTAACTTATTCCTTGCCACCCACTCTGAAACTAACTGCAGCTCACCCTTCCATCACCAAACTTTTGGCAGAGATATGGCTTCATGTCATTGCATCATTTGGTATGTCCTTCAATAGCCAGAGAAAAACAGAATGAAGCCTTTTTACACGTGAGTGAAATCCTAAAATAAGGTTATAGAAATATTATTTCATAATTGACTATTTTAGTCTGCTAATACTTTGTCATAATGTATTATTAATAATAATAATAATGTATTAATAATGTCATAATATCAATGTCTTGTCATGTCATGTACAGTAATGTGTATAATGAAACTATCACATTTAACAATAACATAAAAACTAAGAAGCAAGCATGTCACATTGAAATGCAATTTGACAGTGGTGTAAAGTACTTAAGTAAAAAGTACTTTAAAGGATTACTTAAGTAGTTTTTTGGGGTATCTGTACTTTACTATTTATATTTTTGACTACTTTTACTTTTACTTCACTACATTCCTAAATAAAATAATGTTCTTTTTCCTCCATACATTTTCCCTGACATCCAAAAGTACTCGTTACATTTTGAATGCTTAGCAGGACAGGAAAATTGTCAAAATTCACGCAATTTATCAAGAGAACATCCCAGGTCATCGCTAAATTTGTAAATTATTTCGGAGTTTTGGAGAGTGTCCCTGGCTATCCGTAAATAAAAAAAGCAAGAACATTGTGCAATCTGGTTTGCTTAATATAAGGAATTTGAAATAATTTATACTTTTAGTTTTACTTTGATACTTAAGTATATATTTTAGCAATTAGATTTACTTTTGATACTCAAGTATATTTTAAACCAAATACTTTTAGACTTTTACTCAAGTAGTATTTTACTGGGTAACTTACTTGAGTCATTTTCTACGAAGGTATCTTTTACTCAAGTATGACTTTTGGGTACTTTTCCCAACACTGGTATTTGGGTAGTCAATTGTGACAGCCTTCATTGAACAGCCCTTCCAGTCCCTCGTCAACTGAAATGATTGCCATCAGGGAGGCGGAGCCAACAGGCACAGCCGAAAGGGCGGTATATGGTCATTTACAAATGGGCTGCAGCCAGCTGTTGCTGCTGGAAATGTGCGCGCGGTTGAAAGGAGCGCTCCTGAATCATTATCATCTCGCTTCAGGTGGACTTTTCTAGCCACGGCACCGCGTATTCACTTCAACGACAACGAATAGTTCTTGAATTATTTAAAGACATTCCAAAAAATTGTAAAATAGACACTGCTGTCATATTTATCCGTCAATACCGGCTCAAACACAGAGTAACCTACAGTTAAGAACAGGGCAGAACGTGACACCGGAGAGATATCAAAGAACAGGTGAGCTGGGAGCGGTCATTGTTTTCTTCTTATCAAAACAATATACATTTAACCTCCACTCAGAGTTTCCTTAAAATTATCTGTGCTATTCTGAGAAAACTGTAAATTATGGCATAGGCTAGTAACATGCTATTACTGTTTAACTCATTTATAGTAGATAATTAGGAATGCGTAACTCTGGGACATACATACTATTATTAACCGAGTATTTTTGCATCAGAAATGCAGTAATTATTTGGGAGTCTTATGTATTATTAACAACGACACATGCAGGCCTCACAGCTGTATTTATAGTGCTGTTGCCCAGTTGTATAATTTACTAAAGACTGTCATGTGCCTGGTTATGCTATATTTGACACAGTATTCCACTTGATAGGCTACATTCAAAGGGCCAATCATCGGGAGGCCTGTTTTTATTGATGGGTTCCTCTTGGTCAAAAGAGATAGGATCAATCAAAGATGTTTCTAATGTTAGCAAGAAGCTAGTTGTATTGTTCAGGCAGATTAAACGTGAGATTTCATCCAATAGAGAAAGTAATGGGAAAAGTAAGCCTAACCCTTGCATGACAAATAATACATTTGCATTCTTTGGCTCTATCCCACTATGAGTCATCCCTAAGTCAGATCATATGTGTCATAATTGAAGATGAAAGGAAATGGATGGTGAGATTCTTACATATTTACAGTAGTGGATCAATAATGCCACAAGTGTACCTATCAAGACATAACACTTTCAACTAATTTATGTATCTACACATCATAGTAATGACTGACAAATACTGTGCCTAGCATAAGTATTCACCCCCCTTGGAGTTCTTCACAGTTCATTGTGTTACAACGTGGGATTAAAATATGTTTCATTGTCATTTCTGTCAACAGTGTACACAGACTATTCTGTAATGCCAACGTGGAATGAATGAAATAAAATAAAACATGTGAATGTTATAAAACTAAAACACTAATATATCTTGATTAGACAAGTATTCACCCCCCGGAGTCAATACGTGTTAGAATCACCATTGTCAGTGATTACAGCTGTGAGTCTTTTTGAGCAAGTCTCTAAGAGTTTGCACACCTAGACTGTGCAATATTTGCCCATTATTCTTTTCAAAATTCTTCAAGCTCTGTCAAGTTGGTTGTTGATCATTGCTAGACAGACATTTTCAAGTCTTGCCATATATTTTCAAGCAAATTTAAGTCAAAACTGTAAGTAGGCCACTCAGGAACATTCACTGCCTTCTTGGTAAGCAATTCCAGTGTACCTTTGGCCTTGTGTTTTAGGTTATTGTCTTGTTGAAAGATTAGTCTCCCTTCCGGAGTCTGGTGGAAAACAGACTGAATCAGGTTTTCCTCTAGGATTTTGCCTGTGCTTAGCTCCATTACGTTTGTTTTTATCCTGAAAAGCTCACCAGTCCTTGCCAATGACAAGCATACCCATATCATGATGCAGCCACCACCATGCTGAAAAATATGAAGAGTGGTACTCTGTGTTGTGTTGTGTTGGATTTGCCCCAAACATAACAATTTTTATTCAGGACAAAAAGTAGATTTATTTGCCACCCTTTTGGAGTATTACTTTACTGCCTTGTTGCAAACAGGATGCATGTTATGGAATATGTTTTATTCTGTACAGGCTTCCTTCTTTTCACTCTGTCATTTATGTTAGTATTGTGGATCCATCCTCAGTTCTCTCCTATCACAGCCATAAAACTTCATAACTGTTTCAAAATCACCATTGGCCTTATGCTGAAATCTGAGTGGTTTCCTTCTTCTTTGGCAACTCAGTTAGGAAGGACGCTTGTATCTTTGTGGTGACTGGGTCTATTGATTCACCATCCAAAGCCTAGTTAATTACTTCACCATGCTCAAAGGGACATTCAATGTCTGCTTTTAATTTTTTTAAATGACCTACAGTGCATTCTGATAGTTTTCAGACCTCTTGACTTTTTCCACATTTTGTTACGTTACAGCCTTCTAAAATAAAATAAAATAAAACCTGATCAATCTACACACAATACCCCATAATGACAAAGCAAAAACAGGTTTTGAAATTTTTGCAAATATCTTACAAATTAAAAACTGAAATATAATATTTACATAAGTATTCAGACCCTTTACTCAGTACTTTGTTGAAACACCTTTGGCAGCGATTACAGCCTTGAATCTTCTTGGGTATGACGCTACAAGCTTGGGTCACCTGTATTTGGGGAGTTTCTCCCATTCTGCTCTGCAGATCCTCTCAAACTCTGTCAGGTTGGATAAGGAGCATTGCTGCACAGCTATTTTCAGGTCTCTCCAGAGATGTTCGATCGGGTTCAAGTCCAGGTTCTGGCTGGGCCACTCAAGGACATTCAGAGACTTGTCCCGAAGCCACTCCTGCATTGTCTTGGCTGTGTGCTTAGGGTCGTTGTCCCTTTGGAAGGTGAACCTTCGCCCCAGTCTGAGGTCCTGAGTACTCTGGAGCAGGTTTTCATCAAGGATCTCTCTGTACTTTGCTCAGTTCATCTTTCCCTCAATCCTGACTAGTCTCCCAGTCCCTGCCGCTGAAAAACATCCCCACAGCATGATGCTGCCACCACCGTGCTTCACCTTAAGGATGGTGCCAGGTTTCCTCCAGACGTGACGCTTGGCATTCAGGCCAAATAGTTCCATCTTGGTTTTGTCAGACCAGAGAATCTTGTTTCTCATGGCCTGAGAGTTCTCTAGGTGACTTTGGGCAAACTCCAAGCGGGCTGTCATGTGCCTTTTACTGAGGAGTAGCTTCCATCTGGCCACTCTATCATAAAGATCTGATTGGTGGAGTGCAGCAGAAATGGATGTCCTTCTGGAAGGTTCTCCCATCTTCACAGAGGATCTCTGGAGCTCTCCCAGAATGACCATCAGGTTCTTGGTCACCTCCCTGACCAAGGCCCTTCTCTCCCAATTTCTCAGTTTGGCCAGGCGGACAGCTCTAGGAAGAGTCTTCGTGGTTCCAAACTTCTTCCATTTAAGAATGATTGAGGCCACTGTATTCTTGGGGACCTTCAATGCTGCAGACATTTTTTGGTACCCTTCCCCAGATCTGTGCCTCGACACAATTCTGTCTCAGAGCTCCACGGACAATTCCTTCGACCTCATGGCTTGGTTTTTGCTCTGACATGCACTGTTAACTATGGGACCTTATATAGACAGGTGTGTGCCTTTCCAAATCCTGTCCAATCATTTGAATTTACCACAGTGGACTTCAATCAAGTTGTAGAAACATCACAAGGATGATCAATGTAAACAGGATGCACCTGAGCTCAATTTCTAGTCTCATAGCAAAGACTCTGAATACTTATGTAAATAAGGTATTTTATTTGATCTTTTTTGATTTGTCATTATGGGGTATTGTGTAGATTGATGAGGAAAAATATTAAATTAATCATTTTTAGAATAAGGCTGTAACGTAACAAAATGTAGAAAAAAGGAAGGGGTCTGAATACTTTCCAAATGCGCTGTGTCTACCAATTGGTGCCCTTCTTTTCAAGACATTGAAAAGCTCCCTGGTTTTGTGATTGAATCTGTGCTAGAAATGTACTACTGGACTGAGGGACCTTACATATAATTGTGTGTGTGGGGTTCAGAGATGGGGTAGTTAACCTCTATTATTGAACACAGAGTCCATGGAACTTATTATGTGATTTGTTTAGCAAATCTTTACCCAGGAACTTATTTAGGCTTGCCATAACAAAGAGGGTGAATACTTATATAACCAGGAGATTCTAGTTATTATTATTTATTTATTTCTGTAAAAAAAAATATCTCTTCTCTTTGACATTATGAAATATTTTGTGTAGATAAATGACAAATAAAAATCACTATTAAATTAATTTAAAACCCAATTTCTTACACACCAACATTTGAAGAAATCCAAGGGGGTGAATACTTATGATAGGCACTGTATAGCCTTTATACGGTGCATAAATAATGTACATTTGGGGGGTGTATTGTGTGTGTCCTTCAGGCCTATATACAGGTACAGTAGTTCATTCCCATTGCATGTACAATTCCTTTTTAAATGATGCATATTTTTATTGAGCATTTTGTAAACGCTCGGGAACATTGAAACACTATTTGTATGGACTAAATTCATTTTAGATGATGCCAGTGGCTTAGTGGGTGTACATTATACTGTCACAACAGGGAGGCAGGGTTTTCTATCACGAAGGAAAGATTTGCCGTGGAGCAAATATGTAAAGTGGAATCTGGTCCAGCGGCTGTTTTAAATGCATTTTATTTATGCTTACATTTTTATCCTTTCATTCAGCTCTGCAAAATTTTTAACTTGGAGCAAAGCATAGCCAACAGAGAATGTGCAAGCATCAACAGAAAGGCACAAATTATATGGTTAGGATACATAAAGAAAAAAATATTTTCAAAGTAGAATATTTAACACAGTTTCCAGTAAAACACAGTATTTCCAATGCTTACAACAAATATTTGTTCATCGTGAACTGAAAAGTTTAAATTCTTTGCATGACTTGACAACATCTGTGTTTGTTATTCTTGTTCTCAAGTTGCTTTTCCATGGACAGCAATATGTTTGTTTCTGAAAGAGAGCATCTTTGATAGTTTAGTTTTATAATAAAACCACTAAACTTGGGCACTCAGTATTGAACCTGTTGCCCCTGGTGCAGTCATGACTACATCTCTGTCTCTCTCTCTCTCTGTCTCTGTCTCTAAGTTGAGACACGACACTATGGTCTTGACATGTCTCTGTGGTTCACAAAAATCCCAAAGCTCTTCCAGAAAGATCAGGTGTCCTGTCCATAGTGTGTGTCTATTCTGACTCAATCCAAAATATACAGGCAATTTAATTATCTCCTGTTAAAATTAGCCAGATATTTCCTCACCTCTGCTTTGCAAATGTCCAGCCAGGGAGTCATTGCAAATAACAAAGCACATAAACTGTCTGACCCTGCTGTGTCACATTCGAGTTTTAAATAAACATGGGGTGAAATATAGATTTTTTTTAACCATAAATCAGTCTTGCAAATTGATACTGTATTGGCCCACTGCATTGCTTTTAGAAGATTTCACACAAACCTTAATCTGTGATAAATTCAGCGATGAATGAAGTGTTAATTTTTTTATAATAATCTGCATTTTATGTCAAGGTTTGTTGAGTCAATAAGCGTTCGTGTTGGCATGTTTGCCTTGGCTGGGGGGGGGGGGGGGGGCTTTATGTATTGGGTTATGCAAATAGGATTCCTGCTTTCTATTTTGGTGCCTGGTTTCTCATCTTGCCATTGAACTGAAATGACTGGAGCATCAACAACTAATACTGAAAACACTCAGGTACTCAGGACCTCCCAGCTAATATTGTGTGGTAGCGTTCATCTAAGAGTATGGTTCTCTGTTCACAGTTATAGGCCTTAAAGGGGAAATGTATGCTTTCTCCTTCTGCAAGGGGTGAACATTAGCAAGTTTCCATTTAATTTATTTAATGGAATGTGGAATGACACAGTTGTTATTGTCATGTACATATACAGCAATGATCCGTGTTCATGAGTAAGTTCTCATTTAACGTTCACAGGAATTGCTATAATTAAAGCCAGTGTGTTAGTGAGAAGTATCACACCTCTGTATCAAGTCTTCCACTCACTCATATGAAGTAGTGCTACAGCGTTGACTGGTAATGACAAAACTGTTTGTTGTCGGTGTTCTTCACCCTGTGGTGTCCCAGTGAGACACTCAGCAATTCCTCTGGGGACAGCCAGGGTGTCTTTGGGAGAGAGGGCCTGACTGTGCTAGAGGCCTGCTCTGTTAGTGTGTATGGTCTCGTTTCCACTGTCTGGCCTCTGGGAAGGTGTCAGAGGAAGCTGCACTCTGTCCCTAGGAGCTCGAGACCCTGGGGCAACTGTGTGTGAGTGCAATTATTGCACTCTTACAGGACACAAAATACTTGTGTTATTTTCTACTCCACTTACTGTATACAGTATATTATCTATAGATTACCACAGGCATTTTCCTGGTCTTGAATACCATGGTCTCTTGAGTGGCAAAAAGTAATTGGATTCCATCCTATAGTGTGTGAACAAGATCATTGAAAATGAAAACCGTAACATTTGCTCTACCCCCCAAGGCAGCCAAATGTACATTCTCAACAACACTCCAATGGTTTTTACAGAGAGTGAAACTCAGGTTATGAGCCTGTTTGAGACCTCAAGTGGCGGTTGTCATACGGACTACGTTATCCAGAATTAGCTGACATTAGGCGTGTGCAGGTTTACTGGCTTCGTTGTTGGGGGTTTGAGAAACCATCAAAACAACGGTGAGAGGGCCAAGTCCTCACTGTTTAGAGGGGAGGTAAATGCTATATTTGCCTGGATGTGTGAGGGGGGTTGGGGGGCGGTGGTGTGTAATTCTGAGAGAAAGGAACTTTCTGTAAACCCCAATGTGATAAAGATCTCTCTGGCCTCTCTGTAGCTCAGATCTTCTACTTCCCTCTACTGTCTTCATTTCCATCTGAGGCGAGATGCTCTCTTCTGCAGAACTGTACATGCTAGTCATGTAGAGTTCTCCTTTCAGTTGCAGAAAACTATAGTATTTTTTTATTCAGTACAATGCAAGATGATGCAATCATAATTGGTGCAGTCATTTGGTGTGTTCTTGATGGACCTCTTGTTTGTGCAATCCAATAGCTGAGCAGTTACAACTATTTTGCCCCAGTATCTGTTAATAGTTTGCTGTACTATAGATTTAGGAGACTTGTCTACTTTCTAATTCTGTCAGTCTTAATAAAGCACTATTATTCAGAGAAGTTTCACTAATCGAAAATGGAGTACCAACGATGGATATTTTTCAACACATTGATTGATTCTGTTCTATTTTACAGTTTGAGGTGTAAGTGTCTTGTCTTAGAGGCTGAGTCCAGTGGATACTTTATAAGGTAATGATAGGGGCACAGAGGTGGATTCCTCAGAAATGCCCTGAATGCCTGTGTGCCAAGCGTGGGCAAGGGGGCAGCGGGCACTCTGGGGGTCGTGGGAACACCGGCACCATATCCGCTCACTCACCATTTGGATGTGGCTTCTAAATATAGAGGTCATACGTGTCCAATATGTGAAGGGAAAACTCCTCTGGGCTTTGCATCAGTAGAGACAGTACAGTACAGTCAGTTACTGCCAGCTTAGGACCGGGACGCAGAGAGTTGTACTAGACCTAACTTTCTGATCTCAACAATGTACTTATCTTATGTGTAAAGTTTTTTATGATATATTGTGGATACTATTGTTATGCCCAATGTCATTTATAAATGTGACGTTCTTGATCTTGTATATTGTTGTGTTTACAACGCAATTATATACAGGCCAATGGTGATTTTGAAATAGTTACAGAGTTTAATGGCTGTGATTGGAGAAAACTGAGGATGGATGAATAACATTGTAGTTACTCCACAATTGTAGTTACAACACCATAGTGCTCTCAAAGCTCATCAATAAGCTAAGGACCCTGGGACTAAACACCTCCCCCTGCAACTGGATCCTGGACCTCCTGACGGGCCGCCCCCAGTTGGTCAGGGTAGGTAACAACACATCCGCCACGCTGATCCTCAACACAGGGGCACCTCAGGGGTGTGTGCTCAGCCCCCTCCTGTTCTCCCTGTTCACTCATGACTGCACGGCCAGGCACGACTCCAACACCATCATTAAATTTGCCGATGACACAACAGTGGTAGGCCTGATCACGACAACAATTAGGCAGCCTATAGGGAGGAGGTCAGAGACCTAGCCGTGTGGTGCCAGGACAACAACCTCTCCCTCAACGTGATCAAGACAAAGGAGATGATTGTGGACTACAGGAAAAAGAGGACCAAGCACGCCCCCATTCTCATCGACGGGGCTGCAGTGGAGCAGGTTGAGAGCTTCAAGTTCCTTGGTGTCCACATCACCAACAAACTAACATGGTCCAAGCACACCATGACAGTCGTGAAGCAGGCACGACAAACCTATTCCCCCTCAGGAGACTGAAAATATTTGGCATGGGTCCTCAGATCCCCAAAAGGTTCTACAGCTGCCCCATCGAGAGCATCCTGACTGGTTGCATCACTGCCTGGTATGGCAACTGCTCGGCCTCCAACAGCAAAGCACTACAGAGGGTAGTGCGTATGGCCTAGTACATCACTGGGGCCAAGCTTCCTGCCATCCAGGACCTCTATACCAGGCGGTGTCAGAGGAAGGCCCTGCACATTGACTCTCACATTGACTCTGTACTGGCACCCCCTGTATATATTGTTATTTTTTACTGATCCTCTTTAATTACTTGTTACTTTTATCTCTTCTTATTTTTTTGGAACTGCACTGTCGGTTAGGGGATCGTAAGTTACCATTTCACTGTAAGGTCTACACCTGTTGTATTCTGCGCATGTGACTAATACAATTTGATTTGATTTGACAATACTAACCTAAATGAAAAGAAGGAAGCTTGTACAGAATACAAATATTCCAAAGCATGCATCCTGTTTGCAATAAGGCACGAAAGTAAAACTACAAAACATGTGGCAAAGAAAATATCTTTATGTCCTGAATACAAAGCGTTATGTTTGGGGAAAATCCAACAAAACACGTCTTTGAGTACCACTCTTCATATTTTCAAGCATGGTGGTGGCTGCATCATGTTATGGGTGCTTGTTATCGGCAAGGACTAGGGAGTTTTTCAGGATAAAAAGAAACAGAATAGAGCTCAGCACAGGCAAAATCCAATAGGAAAACCTGATTCAGTCTGCTTTCAAACAGACACCGGAAGACAAATTCCCTTTTCAGCAGGACAATAACCTAAAACAAAAGGCCAAATTAACACTGGAGTTGCTTACCAAGACAACATTGAATGTTCCTGAGTGGCCTAGCTAGAGTTTTGACTTAAATCTGCTTTAAAAATCTATGGCAAGACTTGAAAATGACTGTCTAGCAATGATCAACAACCAACTTGACAGAGCTTGAAGAATTACAAAAATAATAGCAGATATTGTGCAATCCAGGTGTGTAAAGGTCTTAGAGACTTACCCAGAAAGATTCACAGCTGTAATAGCTGCCAAATGTGATTCTAAGATATATATATACAGTTGAAGTCGGAAGTTTACATACACTTAGGTTGGAGTCATTAAAACTAGTTTTTCAACCACTCCACACATTTCTTGTTAACAAACTATAGTTTTGGCAAGTCGGTTAGGACATCTACTTTGTGCATGACAAAAGTTATTTTTCCAACAATTGTTTACAGACAGATTATTTCACTTATAATTCACTGTATCACAATTCCAGTGGATCAGAAGTTTACATACACTAAGTTGATTGTGCCTTTAAACAGCTTGGAAAATTCCAGAAAATGACATCATGGCTTCAGAAGCTTCTGATTAGGCTAATTGACATACTTTGAGTCAATTGGAGGTGTACCTGTGCATGTATTTCAAGGCCTGCCTTCAAACTCAGTGCCTCTTTGCTTGACATCATGGGAAAATCAAAATAAATCAGCCAAGACCTCAGAATAAAAATTGTAGACCTCCACAAGTCTGATTCATCCTTGGGAGCAGTTTCCAAATGCCTGAAGGTACCACGATCATCTGTACAAACAATAGTACGCAAGTATAAACACCATGGGACCACGCAGCCGTCATACCGCTCAGGAAGGAGACGCGTTCTGTCTCCTAGAGATGAACGTACTTTGGTGCGAAAAGTGCAAATCAATCCCAGAACAATAGCAAAGGACCTTGTGAAGATGCTGGAGGAAACAGGTACAAAAGTATCTATATCCACAGTAAAACGAGTCCTATATCGACAGAACCTGAAAGGCCGCTCAGCAAGGAAGAAGCCACTGCTCCAAAACCGCCATAAAAAAGTCAGACTACGGTTTGCAACTGCACATGGGGACAAAGATTGTACTTTTTGGAGAAATGTTCTCTGGTCTGATGAAACAAAAATAGAACTGTTTGGCCATAATGACCATCGTTATGTTTGGAGGAAAAAGGGGGATGCTTGCAAGCCGAAGAACACCATCCCAACCGTGAAGCACGGGGGTGCTTTGCTGAAAGAAATATTTCATTTCACATTCTTAAAATAAAGTGGTGATCCTAACTGACCTACAACAGGGAATTTTTATTAGGATTAAATGTCAGGAATTGTGAAAAACTGAGTTAAAATGTATTTGGCTAAGGTGTATGTAAACTTCCGACTTCAACTGTATATATATATTTCTTTTTTTACAAATGCTAGAATTTATCTTACAGTTCGACATTACATTTTGTAATGTATTTTGTGTAGATCGTTGACAAAAATGACAATTAAATCAATTTTAATCCCAATTTGTAACACAACAAAATGTGGAAAAAGTCAAGGGGTGTGAATACTTTCTGAATGCACTGTACAAACATTCACTTATTTTCACTATAATCTTCTCAATCCCAACTGTCATTTTCAGCCCTCCCACTCAGTGGGCTGCCCTTAGTGAACTATATTATGTCCACATGACCAGGCCTGCCCGTATGTCTCTACCATCTTTTTTTCTGAACCTGAACATGGGAGAAGAGGGGGTGGTGTAGAACTTTCCCTTTTCGAAAACACAGTTTAACTTCCGCTGGTTTCACCAGGGCCTGTTGTACCTTACAAGCTGACTGGTTTATATTTGTAACCCTGCTAGCTCTGGTCCCAGGTTAACCCAGACTGGGGGGGTGTCAGACTGGTCTAACTTTATCCCCCATCGCCTCATCAGAGTATAAATAAACAGGCTGCCATGACAAGGGGGAAGGGTGGGACTTACATCGCTTAAACAAAACACATGCCATTTTCCCATCAGAATTGTCTGAAGGTTAAGACCCATACTGTACGGTGGTTGGTGCTCTTATTTTGATAAGGTTGAGTGGAACCACTGTGTATGGGCCTACCCGTAACCCTTTATGAAGTGGCCAGAGGTCTCAACCATATGGTTTGCTTTTTGAAAGTTAGCTAGGTTTGATTGTGTAATGGGCTGTTGATGTTGTCTTGAGATCTACAAAAGACTATATATCTCAATGGGATATCCTGATGAAATAAAGTTAACGTAAATAAACGTTTTCATTACTAGGATGACATTTACATGCTGTGCTGAAAAGGGGATGAGTTCAAATGACTGAGTTTAGATTTTTTTATATATATCTATTTTCACAGTGTTAAGCCATCTGTCAGACACGCAGACCGTAAACACAATGGGAAGGAAAAAAATACAAATCTCTCGTATCCTAGACCAGCGGAATCGACAGGTACAACTCTTTAATTATTCTATCACTTTTGATTGATTATTACATTTGACATGGTATAGTTAAACAGTCACAGACCAAATAATACATGAACCAATATATTTCTGTTCCCAGGTGACATTCACCAAGCGTAAGTTTGGCCTGATGAAGAAAGCGTATGAGCTGAGTGTTCTGTGTGACTGTGAGATTGCCCTCATCATCTTCAACAGCACCAACCGTCTATTCCAGTACGCCAGCACTGACATGGACAAGGTCCTGCTCAAGTACACAGAGTACAGCGAGCCTCACGAGAGCAGGACCAACACAGACATACTGGAGGTATAAATACATTACAGCTCCACACATTACTCAACATGTTCTCCTATACGTATAGTAATCTGTTGCATAATTATATGCAAGGTTACAATTACATTAATTCCCAATAAAGACACACTGTTGAGAGTGCTTTGACGTTGGAATGCATACGTTTATGAAATGCTTACTTGGGCTCCCCCACAAAGCATTGAAAAAACAATGTTGGTACAGTCCACTTCTGTATTGTTAGGACATCCCCAAGAATCAATAGTATAAATAGTGCTGTAGTATCCTTGAGGTAATGTCTGTGTGCTGCTCTTTCCTCTGTCCTGCTACTGTAGACTCTGCGGAGGAAGGGCCTGGGCCTGGGCCTGGACGGGACAGAGCTGCTGGACACGGAGGAACCCATGCAGGTGGCAGCAGAGAAGTATGGCCCACACAGCGAGGGCATGGACCTCTCCCTGGCCCGCCAGCGCTACTACGTTAGTACTTACACTGGTCTTATCAGACAGATGCTGTCTGAGCCAAAGGCTGTACATTAACTAAAGTTGTTCCATTTATATCTTTTATTCTGTGAATAATGGCTAAATTTGAGAAAATGATTATATTGAACAGTCAAACCATTCATTTAACTCAGTGAACACATGTTGTACTCATAGAGACACTTTAGCTCTGCAATGCAGCTGCAATAAAACTAACTTTCAAATCTTAACTCAAACAGACACTCTCTCATATTTCTCCTCAGGCCACCTCCTTGAACTCACCAGAGGCCCAGTTCCTGGTGTCTACTGGCTGTGAGAATGGATACCCCAACTCCTCCAACCCCAGCCCGAGCTCCCACAGACCCCTGGCCTTCAAGCCCCTGGGCCCCAGACCAGGCTCAGCCAGCCCTGCAGGGCCCCACTGCCATGCTGCCTTCATGTCCCCACACTCAGGTGACCTGGCCCCCTAGTTCCTCTTTGCAAACATTCCTAGAGGGTTAGAGGGCGTGGATGAGTGTCCATGAGTGTGAGTCCATCTCAGTGCTGTGCAGCCAGCTGTGCACGCACACAGGAAGTGAATGTGTGTGTGTGTGTGTGTGTCTGTGTACGCACATATGTGTGTGCTGTCTGAAACAGTCCCCACAAGTGAAACAGTGTCTGGAGGCTGATCTGTGGTTTCTGAGCAGTGAGTGTGTTGCACCTGCTGGTCATCTCAGCTCAGCTCAGCTCAACCCCTCACTCTTCACACCCTATAGTTATTAGTAGACATGCGTAGGGATGCCACTCAGTGGTGTGTGATCACAACCAAGCTTTGTAGTCAATTAAATCAGCATTTTGAAAGACTATATACTACTGTACAATGCTTGTAATATGCCCTTTTTATCAATACAGATCAGAGCTAAATGTATGGTAAAAATACGTATTATGCTTACTAAGTTAATGTGTGAATACATTTTTTGTTATCAGGTTGACATTAATAATGTACGTTTTGGTAATCTGAAGTGGCAGACTTCTATTAGAGATCCAAAATGTACTTTTACAGGCAGAGCGAGTGAGAGAGATTGAGAGAGAGTGATTGAGTGTTCTGTCGGTGAGTGAAACATCTTGTTCTCACTTCCTATTTGTGTTCTCTCTGTTCAGGTATTGGCAACTCTATGTTCTCCCATGGCAACCTGAGCCGGGCCTTGGAGATGAAGACTCCTCCCCCTTTGAATCTGGGCAGTGAGAACCGGCGTACAGAGAGCCACCCTGGCATGGGTGGCACACGCGCCAACTTTAGCAGTTCTGTAAGGATCTCTTAAATCCTACTTGTCAGTCATAACGCGAGGTTAGCATGAGGTACTGCAGTACTGCAGGCTACATAGTTCCACTACCACTCATGGTGATTATGAAGGAGCAATCAGAGAGCAGGGTTATCACGATGTCATTATGAAGGGACCAATTAGAGAGCAGTTATGAGGATGTTTTTACGATGGGACCAATCAGAGAGCAGGTTTAAGATTATGTAATTACGAATCGACCTATAAGAGTCCAGGGTTATGATGATGTCATTATGATGAACCAATCAGAGAGCATGGTTATGACGATGATATTACAAAGGTACCAATCAGAGATTAGGGTTAGGACAATGTTATTCTGAAGTGCCCAATTAGAGAGCAGGACTATGACGATGTCATTATGATGTGTCAATCAGAGAGCAGGGTCATAACAATGTCATTATGATGATGTAATTATGAAGGACCAATCAGAGTACAGGGTTATGATGATCTCATTATGAAGGACTAATCGAAGAGCAGGATTATGACGATGCCATTACGAAAGGACAATCAGAGGACCAACCACACTCACATGGCCTGTATTGTTTTGTAGATAGCTTTTTTAAAGTAATTAATGAATAGATTAGGCATATTAACTTTGGATGGTGCCCACATTGACCGTGTCCACTCTTATAAATATCTGGGCAATTGGATTGATGAAAAGCTATCTTTTAAAAAGCATATTGATGAGTTAGTTAAGAAGTTGAGAATTAAAATGGGCTTCTTCTATAGAAATAGGTCATGCATCTCGTTAAATAGCAGAAAGCAGATTTTTCAGTCAACGTTCCTACCAGTTTTAGACTATGGCGACATCATCTATATGAATGCAGCTGCCACTACATTAAAGCCGTTAGATGCAGTTTTTCATAGCACATTGTGCTTTATTATGGGCGACAGGTTCAGTACACATCAACGCGTTCTTTAACAAAAAGTAGGCCGGCCCTCTTTGAAGTTGTGGAGGTCGATTTATTGCTCTCTTTTTATTTATAAAGCTCTCTTGCAAAAACTTCCCCCGTACCTAACATCATTACTAACTTTTAGACGTATGAGTTACCATACCCGGTCTCATGGATGGCTAACTCTGGAGATCTCTTTGGCAGTTCAAATTGTTAATTGGGAACCTCTTTGCTGAGGAATGTGATCGTTTCTCTTGAGTGTGTTGTTTTGTGGTAATCTTGTATATTTGTATTATGTGGTATTTGTAAAGTGTGTATTTGCAGGGCTCCCTTGTAAAAGAGACCTTAGTCTCAATGGGACTCCCTGCTAAGACAAAGAAAAAATATCTCTCTCCATGTGATGTTCAGAGAGGCCTACTGTACCCGGGCATGCACCCAGGGAACCACATGCTGGCAATGGGGAAGACAGGTCTGCTGAGCCATGGTCTGGGGGGCTACAGCCTCTCCTCTGCTGGACCATCTGGTAAGGCTGCAGCTCTGCTCCTCTTAAATCTTCACCTGTTTCCTAGTTCGTGATTTACAATAATTCTCCTCTTCCCTCCCAGACTACAGTCACCCAGGTTTCTCCCATGCTGTGAGTCTACAGCGTGGGACAGTGAACCCATGGCAGACAGCACAACCACAGGAGCAGCATGTGCCTCACCTCAGCCCAGCGTAAGACCACTGATATTTTATTTAACTAGGCAAGTCAGTTAAGAACAAATTCTTATTTTCAATGACGGCCTAGAAACAGTGGGTTAACTGCCTTGTTCAGGGGCAGAACGACAGATTTTTACCTTGTCAGCTCGGGGGTTCAATCTAGCAACCTTTCAGTTACTGGCCCAACACTAACCACTAGGCTACCTGCCGCCCCATATACACCTTACTCAATTACTCAGTGTTCGCACAGTGATGGACTTGATAGTGTTGTGTGTCTACTAGTGGCCTCTATAGGAAAAATAGCAAGTGAGGATTCATTTCATACTATATCATGCATGCATATACCATTCTCTTTTCTCTGTCCGCTTGCTGTGTACCAGGATGTCCAGTGGAGGGTGCTCTTTTCCTTCTCAGTCCTCAACCCCCACCCCTCCTCCTCACCCCTCCCTCAACCTCAGCATCAAATCGGAGCGCTCCTCCCCGGAGCACATCTGCTCCCCGACCTCTCCGCCCGTGCGCAACTTGAGGCAGCACTCTCCAATGAGCACCTCTAATTCCGCTCACCACACCCCCCAAGAGCCCTACCCAGCCAATGAGAGAGAGGATTTCCCCAAAGGAGGTGTTCCTTACCCGGCTCAGCACGGGGCAGAGGAGAAAGGAGGGCTGCCCCTGAGGCAATTAGAAATCAGCGATGGGTGGCAGAGATAGCTGGCAGCGACTACCACACACAAAAATCCTGCCACATGGTTTCCAACACACAGAGAGATGAGAATGGGGAGATGGGGTTCACTCGTTCACATCATCCCAGAGGAAAGAAAGACCCCCCTTAGAGCTGGGCTGGACTCTCCATTGTGGGCAATGAACATGTGGCACTGCCTCTCTGATCTTGATACAGTGAGGAGATACAGTGGGTGTGTTGTTGTGTTTGGTTGGTTTGTCTGTGTATTGGTTCAGAGGGGTGTCAAACCACACATCAATGTGGTTCTCTCCTCCTGCTTGTGCTACATCACAGAGCAGGGGTGAGAGCATCAGTCATTTAGCCATATAATTTAGAGCACAGTGTTTCAGATTAATACTTCACATTCAGGTCCTCAGTTAATGTACATATATAACTTTAATGCTTAGTTTATCCTTGAGCTCAAAATCAATGAAGTGGTCAGCTCACAGGAGACCAATTAGGGAGCAGCAAGGTTCTATTCATCTATCATGGTCTCAATGGGCATGGCCTCGTGATAGTGAGTGGGAAGTTGGTCTGGATAGGAATTGATCACAGAAAAACAAAAATGTAATCTGCACTTATGGATTTTTGTATTGAAAATCTGTGCATTTTTAAGTCTCTCTCAGGGATTTAGATCATTGGTTCCATTATAAAGGTTTAGTGTTGCTTTTTATGACTAAAATAATACTGAGCAAAGCTGTTTGTTTTTACACTATATCCTGCATAGTTTAATTATTTCTTTTTAGACACTGGCCTTAATCATGTAAAATTATGACATCAATTTAAGACCAAAGGATATGTAATGTGTTTATTTTCTTAAATATGAATATTCAATATAAACCAAAGTTTAGCATCTAATGTATTTCAAAAAAGATCTAAAGGCATGTAAGAATCATCCATCAGTAGTAATCATTATACATCTTCAATCTATTTCCCCTTGTGAACAATTAAGGTCCATATTCAGTATAACCATTTTATAAAGTTGAGCTTAATTTTGTTTAAATAAATGAAAAAGCTCAGGGCTGGACTACCGTATTTGGGGTCACTGGGGAACCGACCTCCAGGTCCCCTGCTTTCCAACATATTTTCTATTGAAAAAATGTGCAGTTTTATATAAAATCAAATCAAATGTTATTTGTCACATGCGCTGAATACAACAGGTGTAGTAGACCTTACAGTGAAATGCTTACTTACAAACCCTTAACCAACAATGCAGTTTTAAGTAAGAGATTTTTTTAAAGTAAGAGATAAGAATAACAAATGATTAAAGAGCAGCGGTAAATAACAATAGTGGAGCTATATACAGGGGGTACCGGTACAGAGTCAATGTGCGGGGGCACCGGTGTCGAGGTAATATGTGCATGTAGGTAGAGTTATTAAAGTGGCTATGCATAGATAATACCAGAGAGTAGCAGCAGCGTTCCGGGGGGGGGGGGGGGGGGGCAGTGCAAATAGTCTGGGTAGCCAATTGATTAGCTGTTCAGGAGTCTTATGGCTTGGGGGTAGAAGCTATTTTGGAGCCACTTGGACCTAGACTTGGCGCTCCGGTACCGCTTGCCGTGCGGTAGCAGAGAGAACAGTCTATGACTAGGGTGGCTGGAGTCTTTGACCATTTTTTGGGCCTTCCTCTACACCACCTGGTATAGACGTCCTGGATGGCAGGAAGCTTGGTCCCAGTGATGTACTGGGCCGTACGCACTACCCTGTGTACTGCCTTGCGGTTGGAGGCCAAGCAAAAACCTTTTGAGGATCTGAGGACCCATACCAAATCTTATATTACAATTCTACATTTTGTCATGAGGCTAAGAGAAAATGTTACATTTTTAAAGCACATTTTCTGCAATTGTACACTTTTTGGTATGGGTCATAGAGAAAAATTTACCGTTTTGTAGCTCATCTCATGCTATTGTTCACATTTTGCCAAGATGTTGAGAGAAATTTTTGCAGTTGTAAAGCAAATTTCCTGCAATTCTACACATTTTGGTATCATATGATATCTGGGGGGAGCCCGGCCTCCAGGTGGCCCCCAAACCCTGCGTGCCCGTTTGGTAATCCAGCCCTGCAAAAGCTATTTATTCATGTGTGGAAAGGGAACCATTTGATTAATTGTCAGTGGGGCAATGGGAATAAGGTATGTTGAGAATCAGACACCTATCAAAGAAGCTGCGTAAGTTAACTTTTGTCTATGAAAAAAACTAGACACTTTTTATTGCTTGTGTGAGTTTGTGTTTTTGATTATTCTTTTTTTAATGATGTTTGTGTATTATGCACTGGATTTTTGGTGTGTTATTGTTTCATTTATCCATTTTGTGTTTAAAAGTTTTAAAAAGTATCATGTAAAATGATCTTGTATCCATTTTGTTTCTCATTGTGGGTTTGTGTGTACATTGAAGTTAACGATTTTGTCCACAAGAGAGCAACATATTTCACACTATCACTCTGGAGGCAAGACAGAATGCAGGACAGAATCAGCCATTACTAGTGGTTGTTAATTATCTGACAAAAATGACAGGTTCAAGCAGTAGACTGTGACGGTATTAAGATAAAACTACATCATTCGTGTATTGAAGACATACATATAGCCGGTATATGAGCACTTCAAGTTCTGGTTGACAACATGAAATGAATTTGTATATATGTGTCCATATTGACACAAATTACACTGAACAAAAATATAAACACAACATGTAAAGTGTTGGTCCCATGTTTCGTGAGCTGAAATAAAAGATCCCAGAAATGTCTCATACACACAAAAAGCTTATTTCTCTGAAATGTTGTGCACAAATTTGTTTACATCCCTGTCCGTTAGCATTTCTCCTTTGCCAAGATAATCCATCCACATGACAGGTGTGGCATATCACGAAGCTGATCATTACACAGGTGCACCTTGTGCTGGGGGCAATAAAAGGCCATTATAAAATGTGCAGTTTTGTTACAGAACGCAATGCCAAAGATGTATCAAATTTTGAGGGAGTGTGCAATTGGCATGCTGACTGCAGGAGTGTCCAGCAGGGCTGTTGGCAGAGAATTCTATGTTAATTTCTCTGCCGCCTCCAACGTAATTTTAGAGAATGCTCGTCGTCCTCACTAAGGTCTTGACCTGACTGCAGTTCGGCATCTTAACCGACTTCAAAGGGCAAATGCTCACCTTAGATTGCCATTGGCATGCTGGAGAATTGTGCTCTTCACGGTTTCAACTGTACTGGGCAGATGGCAGACAGCGTGTATGGCGTCGTGTGGGCAAGCGGTTTGCTGATGTCAACGTTGGGAACAGAGTGCCCCATGGTGGCAGTGGGGTTATGGTATGGGCAGGCATAAGCTACGGACAACAAACACAATTGCATTTTATTGATGGCAATTTGAATGCACAAAGATAATGTGACGAGATCCTGAGGCCCATTGTCATGCCATTCATCCGCCACCATCACCTCATGTTTCAGCATGATAATGCACGGCTCCATGTCGCAAGGATCTGTAAACAATTACTGGAAGCTGAAAATGTCCCAGTTCTTCCATGGCCTGCATTTTCACCAGACATGTTGAGCATGTTTGGGATCCTCTGGATCAACGCGTACGACCACGTGTTCCAGTTCCCGGCAATGTCCAGCAACTTTGCACCGCCATTGAAGAGGAGTGAGACAACGTTCCACAATCAACAGCCTAATCAACTATATGCGAAGGAGATGCATGAGGGGAATGGTGGTCCCACCAGATACTGACTGGTTTTCTGATCCACGCCCCTACCTTTTTAAAGGCATCTCTGTAACCAACAGATGCATATCTGTATTCCCAGTCATATAAAATCCATAGAATAGGACCTAATGAGTTTATTTCAATTGACTGATTTGCTTCTATGACTCAGCAAAATCTTTGAAATTGTTGCATGTTCCGTTTATATTTTTGTTCAGTATATTTCAACTGTGGATAAATGTAGAACGTGAAAAACATTATTCTTGCATACATTCACATTTGACATATTTTCTAAACACAGGTTATTGCAACACATCAATAGTATCAGCGCTGGCTGTATTTATCAAAACAGCCCATGGCTTCATACTTATTTTAATGATGTGGCTGTCTTTTAATAAACATGATTTGACTTGTATGTTATTTTGACCACCTGAGGGCTGTAAATCTAATTGACTGATATAAAATAAAATAAAAAGTGATTTAGAAGTCACAGCATTTCCTTTGATGTAAATTAATCTGAAGACAGATACAATGATATTTGCCATGTGTATCTATCTTTCATGTGTCCATTGAAAACATCTGGTCACTCATTATAATGTCAGACCACTCTGTCAAACCACCAGGTTCCAGCTGAGGGGAGAACAAGAATGGAGGAACACTTAAAAAGCCAAAAAGCTTTCAACATTAAAAGACAGTGTGCATACAGTACACAATGCCTTACAATCACAGCTGGACATCACATACAGTGAATACACTTCTATATTCCTCCCTATAGAGCATTTCCCTGCAATTTAGACTAACTAGGAGGAAATTGGCTAGAATTATCCCTTTCCCACACTGTGTCAGCACACCCTCTCTGCTCCCCAAATGAAAAGAGTGTCACAGGGGTCGTGTCTGGGCAGCTCCCTTGAGGATAGGGCCAGTCTGCAGGCCATGTCTGAAAGCTCCTCTGCCTGGTTGCTGCCTGGTCCCTATAGCAACAGCCATGGTGGCTGCAGGCGGCAGACATGGGGCCTCCAAACACATGCACATAATTAATGTGATTATATAGATATGTCAACCCTGTCACCTTCCAGTTCATTAAGCTGGACACTCTCCCAGACTTGTCAGAGGCTAGTAGAGGCCTAGGCCTGCCTGGCCATATACAACGCTTTGCATTTGATTTGCCTTTTACCTGGAGGGACAATCAGAGCCAGCTTAATGCAGGGGCTTACTGGGGCTGAAGCCCCTGGGCCCCGGCCCGTGGGGGGCCCAAGAGGCAGCAAATAGTAAAAAAAGAAATAGCCTGCTGCTAATCATCAGATGGGAGGAGGAGAGAAGGTAGGGGGCCCATGTGGGTAACTGGGGGGCCCTGCCTTGATTGGGTAACTGATTTTTTAATATATATTTTTTAATATAATAAACTGCATAATAAATAAATGTGACTGGTCAATTGTGTGAGTCAGGGTCTTGGCTCAATTTTCTATCCAACCACAGTGGTTGGATAAGAAATTGAGCCTAGCCCCTGACTCACACAATCTCTCGATGTTCAAAATAAACCAGATTTATAATAATAAATAATAAATAAAGCATAATTTATCCACAGAGGATCAATAGTTCATAAAAAATAACTGTGGAATAAGTTTTATCACAAGCACATACAGGTATCCGCCAAAATTAAGGAAAAGTATTTGCCCCATTTTCATATTTTTGCATATTTTTGATACTGAATGTTATCAGAGCTTCAACGAAAACCTAATATTAGATAAAGGGAACCTGAGTTTACAAATAACAAAAAAATGGATACTTTATTTATTTATTTAATTAACAAAGTTATTCAACATCCAATATTCCTGTGTGAAAAAGTAACTGCCCCCTTACACTCAATAACTGGTTGTGCCACCTTTAGCTGCAATTCCTGCAAACAAATGCTTCCTGTAGTTGTTGATCAGTCTCTCACATCTCTGTGGATGAATTTTGTCCCACTCTTGCGCAGCTGGGTCATGCAGCAAGACAATTATCCAAAAACACAATCAAGTCTACATGAAAATGGCTAAAAAGCAACAAATTTGAAGTTTTTGAAAGGCCAAGTCCAGACCTAATCCCAATTGTGGCAGGATTGAAATGAGCATTTCATGCTTGAAAACCCACAAATATCGCTGAGTTAAAGCAGTTCTGCATGGAAGAGTGGGACAAAAATCCTCCACAGTGATGTGAGAGACTGATCAACAAATGCAGAAAGTGTTTGGTAGGAGTCATTGCAGCTAAATGTGACAACCAGTTATTTAGTGTAAGGGGGCAATTACTTTTTCACACAGGGCATTGGGTGTTGCATAACTTTGTTTATAATATAAATTAAATAAGTATGTAATTGTTGTGTTATTTGTTCACTCAGGTTCCCTTTATCTAATATTAGGTTTTGGTTGAAGATCTGATAACATTTTGTGTAAAAAATATGCAAAAATAGAGAAAATTTGAGAGGCAAATAGTTTTTCACAGCACTGAATGTATCATATTTCTATGGTTGGTTGCCTTTTGCAGATTTAAAAATACAATCCTGGGAAAAACGCACAGTTTGGAAGCAAATGCCTACCACTGAAAAGAGAAGTCTGTAGAACCAATAGAAACAATGTTTTCTCAACAACTTCCAATTTGTAGCTAACAGAAGCACTGTTTTTCAAAGTAGTTTATCTTGAGATAGGCTATTGGCACGACGAGCGCATCGGCCATCACCATGAGGAGCCTATAGGGCCAGATTAAGAAATTATAGGCCCCAGGGCTTTGAGTTCTTTTCGATTTGTGGTACATTTACTGTTTAAGAAAAATACCCTTTATAATAAAGCCATAAAAACATTTGCCATGTGGCATAGGCTACAGTTGAGTACATGTGTTTTTTGGATTTCCACACATGGAGACATTTTTAGCAGCCTTTTAAAAACGCATTTCATGCAATTCTACGTCATTTACATGACAGAAGACATTAATTGAATCTTTTTTAATTTCACACAAATGACCAAAATGAGTGGCTACTCTGACACTGACAAGCTAAGATCAATCTGGTCTTCAATTCAAACAAACAATAGCCAGGCCAATGAAGCGACACACACATTGTACAGTATTAGGAGGAAATATATACAGTATACAGTATATATATAACAAAGGCTACAGTAGGCTACTAAATCAAATTTCCATTGGCACACTGACTTATCTAATGATAAAGATGAAGCCAAAGGCTCAACTGTAGCCTCTGCCACATGGCAAGCATTATTATGGCTTTATTATAAAGGGGCTTTTTCTTCAACAGTAAATTTACTCCAGCATCAAATTGCATCTTGGTACACAGATTTGTTTACAGAAAATGATGGTGTACTCGGAAGGGGGGGCTATAACAACAAAGCCCCAGGGCCTATGATTTCTTAATCCGGCAATGGAGGGTTTGGTGTGAATGTTAGGGAGAATATTCTCCCAATGAAGTCAAAGTACTCAGATTAGCTGTTTTGCCATCATTGTAGGCTCCATGATTTCAAAAGCATCACAAAGGCAAATGAATGGTGAGATAAAACAGGGGGGAAATACTTGTTAAACATTTCAAAGTTTTCCAGCACATCATATAAAAATCTATTGTTAAACAGTCAAAGTATTATGTTATTGCAAGAGACATCAGAATCAGAATCTCAGCCATCCATAATACACAAGGTTCCAAGGTGTTAACTGGTCCCCTCTCTGGTAAGTTTTCTCAGTGTTTGAGCACGATTTCCTCCATTGAAGCATATCCCAACTCACCAGCACATAAAGGCTCAGACAAGGGGCCGTCCCTCTCTAAATTGGGCATCTTTGTGGGTTTTGACTGGATGTGGAAGTCAAATAATATCTCCAATAAATCATGTCAGCTCTGATTAACACCCTGCGGGCCGCAGTCTGTCTGTGACACATCTGAGGGAAGGCTTTGTTACTTATTGCCAGGGATATCTGACAGAAGTTTGCTGTACAATATCAATCTGTTTTTAACAATATTATTCCACAGTAGGAGTGATATCCAGAAAAAAGATACAATTTGAGATGCGGAATAATGTTACATTGTGACACTGCATCACATTGCTAAAAAGCTAAATTAAATTGATCACACTAAAATCAAAATATATTTAACACAAATACAGTGGGGAGAACAAGTATTTGATACACTGCTGATTTTGCAGGTTTTCCTACTTACAAAGCATGTAGAGGTCTGTAATTTTTATCATAGGTACACTTCAACTGTGAGAGACGGAATCTAAAACAAAAATCCAGAAAATCACATTGTATGATTTTTAAGTAATTAATTTGCATTTTATTTTGCATGACAAGTATTTGATTCAGAAAAGCAGAACGTAATATTTGGTACAGAAACCTTTGTTTGCAATTACAGATATCATACGTTTCCTGTAGTTCTTGACCAGGTTTACACACACTGCAGCAGGGATTTTGGCCCACTCCTCCTTCTTCAGGTTTCGGGGCTGTCGCTGGGCAATACGGACTTTCAGCTCCCTCCAAAGATTTTCTATTGGGTTCAGGTCTGGAGACTGGCTAGGCCACTGAGATCCTTCTTATGGAGCCACTCCTTAGTTGCCCTGGCTGTGTGTTTCGGGTCGTTGTCATGCTGGAAGACCCAGCCACGACCCATCTTCAATGCTCTTACAGAGGGAAGGAGGTTGTTGGCCAAGATCTCGCGATACATGGCCCCATCCATCCTCCCCTCAATACGGTGCAGTCGTCCTGTCCCCTTTGCAGAAAAGCATCCCCAAAGAATGATGTTTCCACCTCCATGCTTCACGGTTGGGATGGTGTTCTTGGGGTTGTACTCATCCTTCTTCTTCCTCCAAACACAGCGAGTGGAGTTTAGACCAAAAAGCTCTATTTTTGTCTCATCAGACCACATGACATTCTCCCATTCCTCCACTGGATCATCCAGATGGTCATTGGCAAACTTCAGATGGGCCTGGACATGCGCTGGCTTGAGCAGGGGAACCTTGCGTGCGCTGCAGGATTTTAATCCATGACGGCGTAGTGTGCTATTAATGGTTTTCTTTGAGACTGTGGTCCCAGCTCTCTTCAGGTCATTGACCAGGTCCTGCCGTGTAGTTCTGGGCTGATCCCTCACCTTCCTCATGATCATTGATGCCCCACGTGGTGAGATCTTGCATGGAGCCCCAGACCGAGGGTGATTGACCGTCATCTTGAACTTCTTCCATTTTCTAATAATTGCGCCAACAGTTGTTGCCTTCTCACCAAGCTGCGTGCCTATTGTCCTGTAGCCCATCCCAGCCTTTTGCAGGTCTACAAGTTTATCCCTGATGTCCTTACACAGCTCTCTGGTCTTGGCCATTGTGGAGAGGTTGGAGTCTGTTTGATTGAGTGTGTGGACAGGTGTCTTTTATACAGGTAACGAGTTCAAACAGGTTTAGTTAATACAGGTAATGAGTGGAGAACAGCAGGGCTTATTAAAGAAAAACTAACAGGTCTGTGAGAGCCAGAATTCTTACTGGTTGGTAGGTGATCAAATACTTATGTCATGCAATAAAATGCAAATTAATTACTTAAAAATCATACAATGTGATTTTCTGGATTTTTGTTTTAGATTCCGTCTCTCACAGTTGAAGTGTACCTATGATAAAAATTACAGACCTCTACATGCTTTGTAAGTAGGAAACCTGCAAAATCAGCAGTGTATCAAATACTTGTTCTCCCCACTGTATATCAGATTGTTGGAGGAATAAGTGCAGTGAAATTATCAACGATTAAAATATTATCCACTCTGGAGGTTAAGGTCAGAGGTGAAGGTCAATTCAGCAGCTAGATACCATTGTCATGCATGATGTATTTTGTCAAATGGTGAATTAACTTTGAAAAAGCCCTTTAATCTTCCTTATCTCCCACAATATATGATATACAAGACATAAGTCAGTGGGAGAAATGAAAAGCTGAAATTTAAATGAAATTTTTTTGCTGGGATAATTAAAACATGTGGTATTGGCATGACTAAGGTGTGATTAATCACCGATAATAAAAAGACAAGATTTAAAACAAGAGTTTAATAATTTCATATGCCAGTAACATTTGCCACACAGACAACAGAATAAAACACATTTTGTATACAACTAAAAGTTCAAACCATGCATTCATAAGTCTTTTGTTGAAAAAAACATTTTCATACAAACCACACAACGTAAAATGATTAGCGAACAATCATTCAGAATATATATATTTTTTTTTAAACACAGAAATCACACTTTCCAAAAACAAAACGACCCAAAAGTCCAACAGCACGACACCTGTACCTTTCCAAAATGATCAGTGGCAATAGAGTATAAATAAGTACATTTAAAAACAAACCGTTGACACTACAAATCAGCATTTCAGGCCTAGGTTTAAGTTTTAGGCAAAATTTGTTGTAAGCCTACATCCGAAAAAGGGGCAATCTGCAGTTGCTACATGAAATGTTTTACTTATAAATTGTACTCATTGATTCTTGAAGAATATAACTTAATGCCTCATGAGCTCCGTTCAACTGTCCTACCCCATCAGAACCAATATAAGCTTGTTTGACTCCAATGTTTGTAAACAAAGTGTATAGAAAAACTATATAGCCTCAAAACACGGTTAAAACTATAATTTTGATATCATGGATGGTCAGTCCTTGCATCCATAGCTCTCTATACATTTGAGAGTGGTTACATTTCTCCCTCCCCATCCCTCAGCTTTTACCGAAACAGGGTGGGGAAGGCGCTTTGTTATTGTTTCAACTGTTGCTTGACGCTTTAAGTGTAAATGATTGTTTGGCAGCAAAACAAACACAGCAAATACTTTGTTCAAACAAATTCAACTGACAAACTTTGTTGGGACTGAAAGATGGTTGCTAATACAGGGAAGATTTGCCAAATCCAGGCTGGGCTGGAGTGTTATTGAATGCTACAGATAGACAGCTGTTATCACCAGTCTACTATTTTGCAGATTTTTTTTTTTATATCTTATCATTGACTCAAAATCCCTGAGTTTCCAGGCACTTAGAATTCTCCACTGAATATCTCCATTAAACACAGTAAAATATCCTCAGTGCTTTGTTTTAAAAGGTGGGTAACTAATGATTAAGGAGAATGGACGGTCGAGTGGTGATGACTGCTGAATAGACTGAACTCCACGGGTTCATTACAATCAGTACGGTACCGCAGAACTAAAGGACGAAAATAAATAAAGCATCAAGCACTTCTGAAATCAGCCTCTACTAGCAAACTAGGCTGGAAGTAGTGGTACCTTTTCCTACTAGAAACAGCTCATTTGCAACATTTCCTGATACTGTGTGATAAAATAAAATTTAAAAAAGTAACACTGGCTTCAAATGCATTTGTTAAAACAGAGAAATGTGATACATAGCAGTTGGACAGAATCCAGTCCACATTATACATCATTTCATCATAGTCCTGGTCAAGGTCTAAGGGTCTGACTGGGCCCACAGGACAACAAGGTAGTAGTAGTAAGGTGTCAGCATGTCAGAAACCATCACATCCCTTTTGATATCGGTGACACCTTTGTTACAGTAACAGACAGGAGCACACATCCTGTCCATATGTTGTATGGATTTTGACCTGCCTGGAGCACTGGGATGGTGTTGGCTAGAGATAAGCGTAGTGTAGTCCTCTTCAGTTCTGCATGAGGTACTGGTGGAAGTAAATGCCAAACAGGCTGCTGATGACTTGGCAGGCGGCCACCCACCAGGTGAGGAAGGCAAAGAGGCCTCTGAAGAAGAGGGGGGTGAGGACGGAGCGCAGGGCCGAGAAGCCCTCGGTTAGACGGGCCACCGTGGCCTGGATGTCCTCCTCCATGTCCTCCACCCCCTCCTCGTCCTCCTCCAACCCTGGCAGGACGGGAGAGACCGTGGGCATTACCAGGGCAGGGGTCACCCCCGGAGCTTGCTCTGCGCCACTCCACGAGAAGTCACCTGAGATACAAGAAAGACAGTAGGAACAAATGGGTGTTACAAAAAGACATTTGAAAGGCACAATTGAAATACATTACATTTCCATGGATTAAGCATTGTGATGAAACTGTTGGTATATTATCATAACTCCATATTGTTAAATTATAGAATGCAGATTCTCAGCATTTATGAAGGGCCACCTAAGGCCTCACTAAAAATCGAATGAGAATTTGTTGTTCGCGTACAGTTTAGCAGCTGTTATAGCAGTGTACCAAAATTCTTATGCTACTAGCTCCTAACAACGCAGTCAAATATCAAACAGCTAACATGTAAAGAAAAATACAACAACAAAAAAGGCAAGAAATCAAGAACGGCAGGATGAATCCAATGAACAACCCAAATAGCACTGAAGCAGTATCAAAATGCAATCTATGCAAATGTATATCAGTGGAATTTACACAACAGCTAAGAATGACATGCACAGCAGTAGATATATTAGTGAGATATATGAAGAATCCAGTATATAAATAAATATGCAGTGTGTATAAATAATGAAAGTATTTATTAGAATATAAGAAAAAGCGATGAATACATTTTTTTTGCCTCAAAGCTAGTTGTTGCCATGTTAAGACTGTACATGTCTTACCAAGGGCCTTCAGAGCCAGGGTAGAGAAGAGGATGAGTAGAACAGGGACCATGTACTGCAGGGTGACTATGGTCAGGTAGCAGAACACACGGGTCACCTAGAAGGACAACAACGTCAAAAGACTCATGGGTTTAAGGTCTCATCTGGTTCTCCAAACAACTCAAAAGAATTCCTTTAACATGAAAACGTTGCCATTTAGATGTGTTGTCGGACCTTCCTCTGGATGTCGATGGCGGCAATGCGCCCCGCCTCCTTCTTCATCTGGTCCACCCACTTCTGGGAAAGGTTGAGGTAGGCTTGCATGTGGTAGCGGGTGAGGGCCAGCCTCAGGCAGCACAGAACCACCACTGTCCACAGACGAACACTGTCAAACACCGCGCTTGACATACTGGGATATCACACACACACACACACACACACACACACACACACACACACACACACACACACACACACACACACACACACACACACACACACACACACACACACACACACACACACACACACACACACACAGGAGATCTGTTAACACTTTGAGAAGGAATCAGCACAAGGGTGCCAAATTGCCACATTTGTAATATTGGAGTCTAGGAAACAAACACACACTTACAGGGTGACTGAGGTCTTCCCCATTGGAGCGTTCCCCAGGAAATCCCTAGCAATTGGTTTGATCCACAACACGATCACCACCACTGGGGCCAGGAAGCTCATGTGCAACAACATTCTAAGGGAAGCAGAAAACAGCACAACAACCAAACAGTAAGACATTACTAGTCAGTGGAACCAGTTGGTTATTTGGTTTCACAGTTAAATAAGTGTTTATGTGTTCTTACTGGATGAATGGGCGGTCTGAGTTCATCTGAACTGCGTCCAGGTGGGTCTGGGCTAGACGGAGGCCAGGGAAGGCCAGCAAAGCACCAATAAAAGCACAAATGGCAGCCAGACCCAACTTCACAGTCAGCTTGGTCACAGGGACTCTGATGGGAGTCCAAATATAATAGCAAACATTAAAAGGGGCACATTTGCCAACACAGATCACTAAAAGCTATTCTATGGGCCCAAGATGTGATTTTTTATTTTTTATTAACTGTCCAACTAAAAGATACTTACGACCACTCAGCAAAGCCTTGATGTTTTGCGAAAACCTCAAGGTTGTCAAAAAGACTGTTAAAACCTGCAATACAAAACATGAAATAGCCCAAACTGAAATGATAAAATTAACGAAATAAATGTGTTATACATAGCCTAATGGGGCGTGCCATAGTAGGGGTTAATGTAGTGCACATACCAGGCTCCAGGCCAAACTCCAGGTAGTCCTCTCTGACCACCAGCACCAGCATGGCCACCAGCAGAGACAGGAAGCCAAAGGCCAGGCACACTGAGCGCTCGCCACCCTCGTCAGACCTGAAGTAGTGGCCCATCAGGGAGTGGAGGGTTTTCCTGTGAGAGTTAAGGGAAACACAGGGACAACTGGACAGTCCTTTGGAAACAAAACAGCTCCAATCAAGGAGCAGCACAATATTGATGCATCTGTGTATTTTTCTGGCACAGTACATGTTTGGGTTATTCATTTACCAGGGCCCCACTTTGTAGAAAGTTTTTACATAATAACATTGGCAAGTACAGTGAGTAAACTTCAGTTAGTCTAAGTTGACATTGTAACATAGTACTTAGAGCTGTTTTCTTAGGAATAGTTCATAATATTACTTTTTCAAAATTGTAATACAATTGTGGGCTTCCAGAGCGAGGGTGAACTGAAGGATACAGGCAGCAGAGAACGGTCAGCACACACCAGATGGCCCCAATGTGGACCTCCTTGGCGGGGTCCACTACACAAAAGTAGCCCTCAGTGAAAAGGTAGATGCCCATGGCATACACTGCAAAGTCAATCAACCACTGGTACTCCAGGAAGAATCGCAGTACTGAGAATGGGAAAGGAGAGGCAAAGCAGAAACATTGTAAGGAAAAGATAATGCCTAAAATACAAAGCCATCTAAGGCTTGGATGGCATTTAAGTTTGCAGTAGTGGTGAAAAAAACAGCTAGTTGGAGCTCGTCTGAGCGGTCGGCCACATCCTTTCCCCTATACAAGTCCATTCCTAATTGTAACAAAGATTACCCCTATGATATGTGTGTGTGTGCGCACAACTGTGTGGTGGTGATCAAGAGACAACACAACTCTGGATATGGACTTGTTCTAGCCTGACAGCCTGTAGTGAGTCAGAACCTTAACAATCAGCATTACGTACTAGCGGTGAGGGAATTCACAGCCGACCGCTCAGACGAGCTCCAGCTAGCTGTTTTTTCATGGTTCTTCGAATCGTTGGGATTCTGACCTGGCTACAGTGATGGCGTACCAGTGAGCTGCGAGGCCTTATGCACCTCTCACATCCTACAGTTGTCCAACCCAGCTCCAGGCCTCCTCAACAGTCAGGGAGTGACCACACTAGGGTTGGGCGATAACCAGATTTTTACGAGGACCTGCGTCATGTGCAGGAAGAGATCAGGAGGGCGTACTCACCACCGCGGGAGTACCGTACTGCCGCTACTCTCCTGACCGTCACCACTCTAGGCCCCCCGGGTAGAGCCATCTTCCCCACCTTGGGAGTGCCGAGTCCGCCAGGCTCCCTACTCCGCCAGGCTCCCTACTCCACGAGAGAGACACTACTCCACGAGAGAGACACTACTCCACGAGAGACACTACTCCACGAGAGACACTACTCCACGAGAGACACTACTCCAGGGGGAGCACTTGCCACCTCCCTGGGACCGTTGGGACTTCCACTATGTCCAGAGGTGACCCAGTTATTTACCAGATCGTCGTCACTCAGGACCCCCTGGCTGGAGGGGTATCTACAGTTGAAGTCGGAAGTTTACATACACTTAGGTTGGAGTTATTAAAACTCCTTTTTCAACCACTCCTCAAATGTCTTGTTAACAAACTATAATTTTGGCAAGTCGGTTTCTTTGTGCATCACACAAGTAATTTTTGCAACAATTGTTTACAGACAGATTATTTCACTGTATCACAATTCCAGTGGGTCAAATGTTTACATACACTAAGTAGACTATGTTGGAAAATTCCAGAAAATTATGTCATGGCTTGTGATTAGGCTAATTGACATTGAGTCAATTGGAGGTGTACCTGTGGATGTATTTCAAGGCCTACCTTCAAACTCAGTGCCTCTTTGCTTGACATCATGGGAAAATCTAAAGGAATCAGCCAAGACCTCCGAAAAAAAAATGTAGACCTCCACAAGTCTGGTTCATCCTTCGGAGCAATTTCCAAACACCTGAGGGTACCACGTTCATCTGTACAAACAATAGTATGCAAGTATAAACACCATGGGACCACGCAGCCGTCATACCGCTCAGGAAGGAAACGCGTTCTGTCTCCTAGAGATGAACGTACTTTGGTGCGAAAAGTGCAAATCAATCCCAGAATAACTACTTTTTGGATAAATGTCCTCTGGTCTGGTGAAACAAACATAGAACTGTTTGGCCATAATGACCATCGTTATGTTTGGAGGAAAATGGGAGAGGCTTGCAAGCCGAAGAACACCATCCCAACTGTGAAGCACAGGGGTGGCAGCATCATGTTGTGGGGGTGCATTGCTGCAGGAGGGACTGGTGCACTTCACAATAGATGGCATCATGAGGAAGGAAAATTACGTGGATATATTGAAGCAACATCTCAAGACATCAGCCAGGAAGTTAAAGCTTGGTCGCAAATGGGTCTTCCAAATGGACAATGACCCCAAGCATACTTACGAAGTTGTTGCAACATGGCTTAAGGACAACAAATTCAAGGTATTGGAATGGCCATCACAAAGCCCTGACCTGAATCCAATAGAAAAGCGTGTGCGAGCAAGAAGGCCTTCAGAGTAGTCCTCTACTCGCAGTGGGGACTCCCTGGTGGTCGAGGCGGATGCTTGGGTGTCCAATGTTCGACTGTCTGCTGCCCTGAAACCTTCAGCCATAAAGTCTCCAACCCCCTCCTGCTCCTGGCCCAGAGCCCAAACTAGCGGTGGTTTATTCACCCACGCTATAAACGGCATATACAGTCCATCATTACTTTAGGACATAAAGGTTAGTCAATCCATAAAATTTCAAGAACTTCGAATGTTTCTTCAAGTGCAGTCGCAAAAACCCTCAAGCACTATGATGAAACTGGCTCTCATGAGGACTGCCACAGGAAAGGAAGACCCAGAGTTACCTCTGCTGCAGAGGATACATTCATTACCAGCCTCAGAAATTGCAGCCCAAAAAAATGCTTTAGAGTTCAAGTAACAGACACATCAACATCAACTGTTCAGAGCAGACTGCGTGGATCAGGCCTACATGGTCGAATTGCTGCAAAGAAACCACTACTAAAAGGACACCAATAAGAAGAAGAGACTTGCTTGGGCCAAGAAACACGAGCAATGGACATTAGACCAGTGGAAATCTGTCCTTTGGTCTGATGAGTCAAATTGAGATTTTTGGATCCAACCGCCGTGTCTTTGTGAGATGCAGAGTAGGTGAACAGATGATCTCCGCATGCGCGGTTCCCACCGTGAAGCATGGAGGAGGTGGTGTGCTTTGCTGGTGACATTGTCTGTGATTTATTTAGAATTCAAGGCACACAACCAGCATGGCTACCACAGCATTCTGCAGCGATACGCCATCCCATCTGGTTTGCGCTTAGTGGGACTATAATTTGTTTTTCAACAGGACAATGACCCAACACACCTCCAGGCTGTGTAAGGGCTATTTGACCAAGGAGAGCGATGGAGTGCTGCATCAGATGACCTGGCCTCCACAATCACCCGACCTCAACCCAATTGAGATGGTTTGGGATGAGTTGGACAAAAGAGTGAAGGAAAAGCAGCCAACAAGTGCTCAGAAAATATGGGAACTCCTTCAAGACCGTTGGAAAATCATTCCTCATGAAGCTGATTGAGAGAATACCAAGAGTGTGCAAAGCTGTCATCAAGGCAAAGGGTGGCTACTTTGAAGAATCTAAAACATATTTTGATTTGTTTAACACTTTTTTGGTTACTACATGATTCCATGTGTGTTATTTCATAGTTGAGGTCTTAATAATAATAATAATAATGTTTCCTGATCTTTCTTATCTCTCTCAGATAGAGACACTTCAGAACAAACTTATTTTTGATATCTTTGGGGGACTATCTGTTATTCAATGTGCTTCTATGTGCTAATAACAATAAGACCCAAAATAATTTATCAAATAATTGTTTAATATTTCTTTTTTATAGTTCAAGGGGTTTTAAACTCAAAAAGCTAAATGATCCTTGAAATGACCTTCTTAAAACAATTCCATATAGCTTAGTAGAACCCCCCCCCCCCCCCCCCCCCTCCCTCCGTGGATTAGACAGGGCTTAGACTCTGATGGGTTAAAGTCTAAGCCCCCCAGTGCAACCTTTTTCAAGTTGTTTGGATTTCTATAAGAAATCCAAGGGCAGCTGTAAAAAAGGCCATGCCTGTGCACAGGACTTTCCTCACAGTCCCTTAAGGGTGGATCGCTCTCCATCACAGCTGTCCATCACAGCCCTTCGTTTTCAGCCAATCAGTGGGCTTGGACACGCATGTGGACACTGCACCTGCCCGTTCTAGCTGACACAAGAAGAGGACACATGTTTTGGTGACCAAGTTCACTCTTTACTCCTGAAACATTGTGCGTGCATTTGGAGGCACGCACTCTACTACTTGTAGTTGTATGCTGTTTAGCGTTGCGTAGTTATTTATAGTTGCTTATTAGTTACTTTCTTACGTTTATATTTGTAGTACTGCTGTAATTCTGCACCTAATTCCCTTGTATATTTAGGATGGCCTACAGCTGCTGTAAATTGTGTACAGTATATCATTATTGCATTGCTTGCATGAGTATTTATGCACAATATGTTAGTTTAGAAATTGTTATTTTATAGCTTGTAATGTTTGCACATTCTACCACTGCGCATTCATAGTTCGCACTAGTGCTATGCCATGGCGAGTTTCTAGAAGTTTCAGACGGTCCTCGAAGTCTGATGTACAACTCTGTACAACTTATCTGGTCTGTCTCTGGTCCTACAATCAGGCCAGAGAGAGAGGGCTATAAATTGTGCCTGTCCGAGTTATTAGTTCTCTCTTTGCTATGTATGTATGTAATGCCATTATGTAAAGATCCTGTTGTATTGCTACATTATTATAGTAGATCTTATCTGGTCTGTCTCTAGTCCCAGAGTCGTACATCAGACTGCATGTGCGAGCTTCGAGGACCGTCTCTGAAACTTCTATCAGGTTCTAGAAACTTGCCATGGCATAGGACTAACGCAAACTATGAATGCGCAGTGGTAGAATGTGCATACACTACAAGCTATAGTATAATAATTTCTAAACAAACATATTGTGCATAAGTACTTATGCAATCGATGTAATAATGATATACAGTGGCAAGAAAAAGTATGTGAACCATTTTGGAATTTCTGCATAAATTGGTCATAAAACTTGATCTGATCTTCATCTAAGTCACAACAATAGACAAACAGTCTGCTTAAACTATCACACAAACAATTATACGTTTTCATGTCTTGATTGAACACACCGTGTAAACATTCACAGTGTAGGGTGGGAAAAGTATGTGAACCCTTGGATTTAATAATTGGTTTACCCTCCATCGGCAGCAATAAACTCAACCAAACGTTTTCTGTAGTTGCGGATCAGACCTGCACAACAGTCAGGATGACTTTTGGACCAGTCATCTTTACCAAACGGTTTCAGTTCAGCAATATTCTTAGGATGTCTGGTTTGAACCGCTCGAGGTCATGCCACAGCATTTTAAATCGGGTTGAGGTCAGGACTCCAAATGGGCCACTCCAGAAGGCGTATTTTCTTCTGTTGAAGCCCTTCTGTTGTTGATTTACTACTGTGTTTTGGGTCGTTGTCTTGTTGCATCACCCAACTTCTGTTGAGCTTCAATTGGTAGACAGCCTTACATTCTCCTGCAAAATGTCTTAATAAACTTGGGAATTCATTTTTCCACCGATGATAGCAAGCTGTCCAGGCCCTGAGGCAGCAAAGCAGCCCCAAACAATGATGCTCCCTCCACCATACTTTACAATTGGAATGAGGTTTTGATGTTGGTGTGCTGTGCCTTTTCTTCTCCACACACAGTGTTGTGTGTTCCTTCAAAACTCAACTTCAGTTTAATCTGTCCACAGAATATTTTTCTGTGAACATGCAGGTGCTCTTTTCCGAACTTCAGACGTGCAGCAATGTTTCTTTTGGACAGCAGTGGCTTCATCAGTGGTGTCCTCCCATGAACACCATTCTTGTTGTGTTTTACGTATCGTAGACTCATCAACAGAGATGTTATCATGTTCCAGAGATTTCTGTAAGTCTTTAGCTGACACTCTAGGCTTCTTAAACTCATTGAGCATTCTGCACTGTGCTCTTGCAGTCATCTTTGCAGGACGGCCCCTCCTAGGGAGAGTAGCAACAGTGCGGAACTTTTTCCATTTATAGACAATTTGTCTTACCGTGGACTGATGAACATCAAGGCTTTTAGAGATACTTTTGTAACCCTTTAACTTCATGCAAGTCAACCATTCTTAATCTTAGGTCTTCTGAGATCTCTTTTGTTCTAGGCATGGTTCACATCAGGCAATACTTCTTGTGAATAGCAAACTCAAATTTTGTGAGTGTTTTTTATAGGGCAGGGCAGCTCTAACCAACATCTCCAATCTTGTCTCATTGATTGGAATCCAGGTTAGCTGACTCCTGACTCCAATTAGCTTTTGGAGAAGTCATTAGCCTAGGGGTTCACATACTTTTTCCAACCTACACTGAATATTTAAATTATGTATTCAATATAGACAAGAAAAATACAATAATTTGTTTGTTATTAGTTTATGCACACTGTGTTAGTCTATTGTTGTGACTAAGATGAAGATCAGATCAAACTTTATGACAAATTTATGCAAAACTCCAGGTAATTCCAAAGGGTTCATACTTTTTCTTGCCACTGTACACAATATGCACCAGCAGTAGGCCATCTGAAATATTCAAGGGAATTAGGTGCAGGATAACAGTAGAGCTACAATACAGACCTATAAACTAAACAGCTAAGCATTACTGAACAGCATAAAATCCCCAGATGTAGACCACACAACTTACTTTCCTGGATGCACGCACAATGTTCCTTGAGTAAAAAGTAAACTAGGTCACCAGCCAAAACTTGTGTAATCTTCTTGCGACGTCGATAAAACTCTGAGCTACAACGGGCAGGTGCAGGGTCCACATGCGTGTCCAAGCCCACTGATTTAAAATAATAATAATGTAATGGCGCAGTAGGGGATGGCTTCCGTTTTATGGGCTCCTAACCAACTGTGCTATTTTGTGTGTTTTTTCGCATTGTTTGTAACTTATTTTGTACATAATGTTGCTGCTACCGTCTCTTATAACCGAAAAGATGGATATCAGAACAGCGATCACTCACCTCGAACTGGACAAAGATTTTTTTTCTTTAATCAGTCCGACGCAAAGGATATACTGCTTCTCTGAGACCAGGCCCAAATCTCTGTCATTCGCGTGAAGAACAGATGGAAATACAGGGGGCGGAGATCAGGGAGCCTTGTGAGAATTTGTCGGCGAGTGGGTAACCCACCTCTACCATAAGTTCAATTAGCCAACGTGCAATCACTGGAAAATAAACTGAATGATCTTCGTTCAAGACCATCTTACCAACAGGACATTAAACTGTAATATCTTACGTTTCACCGAGTCGTGGCTGAACGACGACACGCATAATATACCGCTGGCTGGGTTATCCGTGCATCGGCAGGACAGAACAGCTACGTCTGGTAAGACGAGGGGTGGGGGAGTGTGTCTATTTGTCAATAACAGCTAGTGCGCAATGTCTAATATTAAGGTAGTATTGAGGTTCTGCTCGCCTGAGGTAGAGTACCTCATGATAAGCTGTAGACCACACTATCTACCAAGAGTTTATCTATACATTTCGTAGCTGTCCATTTACCACCACAAACCGATGCAGGCACTAAGACCGCACTCAACGAGCTGTACAAGGCCATAAGCAAACAAGAAAATGCTATTCAGAAGCGACGCACTTAGTGGCCGTGGACTTTTTTAATGCTGGCAAACTTGTCCGTTTTACCTCATTTCTACCTGCATGTCACATGGGCAACCAGAGAGGGGAAAAAACTATTGTTCACCTTTATCCACACACAGAGATGCATACAAAGCTCTCTCCTTCACCCTCCATTTGGCAAATCTGACCATAACACTACACTCCTGATTCCTGCTCACAAGCTAAATCTAAAGCAAGAAGTACCAGTGACTTGCTCAATACAGAAGTGGTCAGATGACGCGGAAGCTACGCTACAGGACTGCTTTGCTAGCACAGTATACGCTGATTCGGTGAGAGAGTTTATTAGCAAGTGCATCAGTGATGTTGTACCCACGGTGACAATTAAAACCTTCCCCAACCAGAAACCGTGGATTGATAGCAGCATTTGCGCAAAACTGAAAGCGCAAACCACCGTTTTTAATCATGGCAAGGCAACCAGAAACATGAATGAATACAAACAGTGTAGCTATTCCATCCGCAAGGCAATCAAATAAGCTAAACGTCAGTATAGTAACAAAGTGGGTCGCAATTCAACGGCTCAGACACGAGACGTATGTGGCAGGGTCTACAGTCAATCACGGATTACAAAAAGAAAACCAGCCCTGTCGCAAACACCGATGTCTTGCTCCCAGACAGACTAAATAACTTTTTTTCTCACTTTGAGGACAATACAGTGCCACTGACACGGCCCGCTACCAAAATCTGCGGGCCCTCCTTCACCGCAGCCAACGTGAGTAAAACATTTAAGTGTTAACCCTCGCAAGGCTGCCGACCCAGACGGCCTCCCTAGCCGCGTCCTCAGAGCATGCACAGACCAGCTGGCTGGTGTGTTTACGGACATATTCAATCAATCCATATCCCAGTCTGCTGCTCCCACATGCTTCAAGAGGGCCATTATTGTTCCTGTTCCCAAGAAAGCTAAGGTAACTGAGCTAAATGACTATCGCCCGTAGCACTCACTTCCGTCATCATGAAGTGCTTTGAGAGACCAGTCAAGGATCATATCACCTCCACCCTACCTGACACCCTAGACCCACTCCAATGTGCTTACCACCCCAATAGGTCCACAGAGGACACAATCGCAATCACACTGCCCTAACCCATCTGGACAAGAGGAATACCTATGTAAGAATTCTGTTCATCGATTACAGCTCAGCATTTAACACCATAGTACCCTCCAAACTCGTCATTAAGCTCGAGACCCTGGGTCTCAACCCCGCCCTGTGCAACTGGGTCCTGGACTTCGACGGGCCACCCCCAGGTGGTGAGGGTAGGAAACAACATCTCCACCCCACTGATCCTCAACACTGGTGCCCCACAAGGGTGCGTTCTCAGCCCTCTGCTGTACTCCCTGTTCACCCATGACTGTGGCCATGCACGCCTCCAACTCAATCATCAAGTTTGCAGACGACACTAGTGGTAGGCTTGATTACCAAAAACGATGAGACGGCCCACAGGGAGGAGGTGAGGGCCCTCGGAGTGTGGTGTCAGGAAAATAACCTCACACTCAACGTCAACAAAACAAAGGAGATGATTGTGGACTTCAGGAAACAGCATAGGGCGCACCCTCCTATCCACGTCGACAGGACAGTAGTGGAGAACGTGGAAAGTTAAGTTCCTCGGCGTACACATCACGGACAAACTGAATTGGTCCACCCACACAGACAGCGTGGTGAAGAAGGCGCAACAGCGCCTCTTCAACCTCAGGAGGCTGAAAAAAATGTGGCTTGTCACCAAAAAACAAACTTTTACAGGTGCACAATCGAGAGCATCCTGTCGGGATGTATCACCGCCTGGTACAGCAACTGCTCCGCCCACAACCGTAAGGCTCTCCAGAGGGTAGTGAGGTCTGCACAACGCACCACCGGGGACAAACTACCTGCCCTCCAGGACACCTACACCACCCGATGTCACAGGAAGGGCAAAAAGATCATCAAGGACAACAACCACCATAGCCACTGCCTATTCACCCCGCTATCATCCAGAAGGCGAGGTCAGTACAGGTGCATCAAAGCTGGGACCGAGAGACTGAAAAACAGCTTCTATCTCAAGGCCATCAGACTGTTAAACAGTCATCAATAACATTGAGTGGCTGCTGCCAACATACTGACTCCAATCTCTAGCCACTTTAATAATAAAAAATTGGATGTAATAAATGTATCACTAGTCACTTTAAACAATGCTACTTTATATAATGTTTACATATCCTACATTACTCATCTCATATGTACAGTTGAAGTCGGAAGTGTACATACACTTAGGTTGGAGTCATTAAAACTCGTTTTTCAACCACTCCACAAATTTCTTGTCAACAAACTATAGTTTTGGCAAGTCGGTTAGGACATCTACTTTGTGCATGACACAAGTAATTTTTCCAACAATTGTTTACAGACAGATTATTTCACTGTATCACAATTCCAGTGGGTCAGAAGTTAACATACAACACTAAGTTGACTGTGCCTTTAAACAGCTTGGAAAATTCCAGAAAAGAATGTCATGGCTTTAGATAGGCTAATTGACATCATTTAAGTCAATTGGAGGTGTACCTGTGGATGTATTTCAAGGCCTACCTTCAAACTCAGTGCCTCTTTCCTTGACATCATGGGAAAATCAAAAGAAATCAGCCAAGCCTTCAGAAGAAAATTGTAGACCTCCACAAGTCTGGTTCATCCTTGGGAGCAATTCCAAACGCCTGAAGGTACCACGATCATCTGTACAAACAATAGTACGCAAGTATAAACACCATGGGACCACGCAGCCGTCATACCACTCAGGAAGGAGACGTGTTCTGTCTCCTAGAGATGAACGTACTTTTGTGCGAAAAATGCTAATCAATCCCAGAACAACAGCAAAGGACCTTGTGAAGATGCTGGAGGAAACAGGTACAAAAGTATCTATATCCACAGTAAAACGAGTCCTATATCGACATAACCTGAAAGGCCGCTCAGCAAGGAAGAAGCCACTGCTCCAAAACCGCCATAAAAAAGCCAAACTACAGTTTGCAACTGCAGATGGGGACAAAGACAGTACTTTTTGGAGAAATGTCCTCTGGTCTGATGAAACAAAAATAGAACTGTTTGGCCATAATGACCATCGTTATGTTTGGAGGAAAAAGGGGGAGGCTTGCAAGCTGAAGAACCCCATCCCAACCGTGAAGCACAGGGGTGGCAGCATCATGTTGTGGGGGCGCTTTGCTGCAGTAGGGACTGGTGCACTTCACAAAATAGATGGCTTCATGAGGAAAGACAATTATGTGGATATATTGAAGCAACATCTCAAGACATCAGTCAGGATGTTAAAGCTTGGTCACAACTGGATCCTGAACTTTCTGACGGCCTCCACAGGTGGTAAGGGTAGGCAACAACACATCTGACACGCTGATCGTCAACACGGGGGCCCCTCAGGGGTGCGTGCTTAGTCCCCTCCTGTACTCCCTGTTCACCCACGACTGGAAGGTCTGATCACAGACAACAATGAGACAGCCTATAGGGAGGAGGTCAGAGACCTGGCAGGGTGGTGCCAGGACAACAACCTCTCCCTCAACGTGAGCAAGACAAAAAGAGCTTATCGTAGACTACAGGAAAAGGAGGGTCTAACACACCCCCATTCACATCGACGGGGCTGTAGTGGAGCGGGTCGAGAGTTTCAGATAACTTGGTGTCCACATCACCAACAAACTATAATGTTCCAAACACACCATGACAGTCGTAAAGAGGGCACGACCGGTTGCATCACCGCCTGGTATGGCAACTGCTTGGCATCCGACCGTAAGGCACTGCAGACGGTAGTGCGTACGGCCCAGTACATCACTGGGTCCAGGCTTCCTGTCATCCTCGACCTATATACTAGGTGGTATCAGAGGAAGGCCCAAAAAATTGTCAAAGACTCCTGTCACCCAAGTCATAGACTGTTCTCTCTGCTACCGCACAGCAAGCTGTACCGGAGCGCCAAGTCTAGGTCCAAAAGACTCCTTAACAGCTTCTACCCCCAAGTCATAAGACTGCTGAAAAATTAATCAAATGGCCACCCGGACAATTTACATTGACACCTCCCCCTTTCTTTTTACACTGCTGCTACTCGCTGTTTATTATCTATGCATAGTCACTTTACCCCTACCTACATGTACAAATTACCTCGACTAACCTGTACCCCCACACTTTGACTCTGTACAGACTCTGTATATAGCCTCATTATTGTTATTTTATTGTGTTACTTTTTACTTTTATTACTTAAGTGTATTTAGTAAATATTTTCTTAACTCTTTTCTTGAATTGTTGGTTAAGGGCTTGTAAGTAAGCATTTCACAGTAAGGTCTACACAATATATATTCGGCGCATGTGACAAATACAATTTATTTTATCTTTGATTGTCCGAAAATGTTGGGCTATGATTGACAGCTAAGATGGAGAGATATCCACCCTAAAAGGATGTGGGTAAAGTCCCATGCACAGGCATGGTCTATTTTACAAGTGGTGCTTTTGTTTATTTACCAAGGGCATCAAGGACGCCGACTGGAGCTTTTTCTAAGTGAAGGTCGATGTCCTTGGGAACTGTGAGAGGCTTGCTGTCCCCATTCTGTCTCCTACAAAACAGAAGTAGTCAGAAAACGTTTCCTTTAACAGCCAGTCTACCACCATAACAGTGATACAAAGGCAGCAGACACCAGTTGTACTGTATAATCATGCCCCCTCCCACCTGTCCCCAGCTCACACCTGTCTCTCTTGCTGGGCTTGCTGGGCATCTGTTTTCCAGCTAGGGCACACAGCTCTCCCTCAGAGGGGTGTTTGAACCGGAAAAGACTGAAAGGATAAAGTTAGATTTGTTAAAAAATAGATATACACACCCCAAGTAAGTTATTAACTAGTAGTAGGGTCACAGTTGTTCTTTCAAATAAATGTCCCCTGATAAGGGCTAAGAGTTTATCATGGCCTTATGATCATACCAGGAATGTCAGACCCTTACCATGAAGTCAACATTACCAAGACATAGCTACACCCCATCTCCAAAGCCACTTTTGTATATGACATTTGTGTACATAACTTTACCTGCCATTGCACAAGAGCCAGCGGGCAAATGAACAGTGTGGAGCCATTCTCTGCATGATGCTAGCAGCCAGCAAGCTGACCACCAGCTGCACTCCAATCAGCGCCTGGTCAGTGAGAGAGACACACACACTTGGTTAATCAAACTAAAGTACAAAAATGTGTTAACCCAACTTTTATAGACAGCCAACATGGAGTTTCCAGGTTAATTTTTCATCTGACATCAGCTGCTATGCATTTCAAAGGAGTCGCTACTAACGTTACATCTGCCAGAGGGTGGGGGGCGCACTCCCTACCGTGTCAGTCATTCAACTTTTCAACGAAGAAACCAAATCCTCTACAGCCAATGAAATAAATTGCCCAAGATAGCCACGACATGAGGAATAGTGGCTGTGAAGGTTTAAGTTAACCATCCATGATAGCAGCCCAAGCAAGCTAGCTAACGTATTGTGCAACGTGTACATAACTAGTAAAATGAATGGAAAGAGCAATTTATGCTGCTAGCTAACTTCAAACTGACACCCAGCCAGATATCAACTTGCAGGGAACCTATAGCTAGCTAACTACGTTACTTTACAGGTAGTTGATCATGCTAAGCTAGCTAGCTAGGCTAACTATTTTGTAGTCAAATACGTGTAACAGTGGCTAAAAGCTAGCTACAAGCATTGGCTAGCGAAGCTTTACATGCTGGGTGCAAGTGGCTACAGCAAAAGATTTAGCTACTCACCATCTCTTCAATTATCCGAAGTTTTGTTCGTAGTGTTAGCTACACACGCATGTAGGTAGCTTCAGTGTCTTGACAGCTGATGACATGTGAAACTCGGGCTGCATTCAGTACATAAAAACGTAATAGAACGTTTCAATTGAACCGAAACGGGGCTGTACACCAGGAGCGCGCACGTATCTCAATATCTGTTCAAGAACGTAAAATAACGTTTTGGGAAAACGTGCGTTCAATACAAACTGTTCCGCAACGTAGCAAGCGGTCATGCTAACTGAACGCACCCCCGGATTTGGGTTCCACGAACCTCAGAAAGACACGCGTTTTCATTGGATCGAGAAGCCTGTTGACGATTTAATTGGATACCCTTATAAAAAATATTCAAAAAATGTTGGAAGATTTCCAGTAAAAATATTCATCGGTCACAATGGCTGTTTTCGAGAGCATCAAAACCGTGATGTATCTTGGGTAAGTTGTGACTGACTGATCTAGTAATAATATTGAGTAGTTATTTAGAATGCAAGGTGATTTGTAGATCAGTCAGTCTCGATTCTCATTTCAAGTCGGCTACAAGGTCGAACGCACCCAATAACAATAATAATGTATTTTCTCATGGAGAAAATCAATTGTTTCACCTGCTTAGCAATAAAAAGCAGTGGTGGGAAAAGTACCCAATAGTCATACTTGAGTAAAAGTAAAGATGCCTTAATAGAAAATGACTCAAGTAAAAGTGAAAGTTACCCAGTAAATTACTACTTGAGTCCAAAGTCCAAAGTATTTGGTTTTAAATATACTTCAATATCAAAAGTTGCTAAAATATACTTAAGTATCAAAGTGTAAATTATTTCAAATGTGTTATACTAAGGAAACCAGACGGCACCTTTTTGATATTTTTTATTTACATATAGCTACACTAACACTCAGACATCATTTACAAACGGAGCATGTGTGTTTAGTGAGTCCGTCAGATCAGAGGCAAGTACGGGTGTCCAGGGGTGTTCTCTTGATAAGTGCTTGAATTGGACCATTTTCCTGTCCTGCTAAGCATTCAAAATGTAATGTGCCCTTTTGGGTGTCAGGGAAAATGTTTTGAGTAAAAAGTACATAATTTTCTTTAGAAATGTAGTGGAGTAAAACTAAATTCAAAAGGCACTCGCACATCTGAGCAATCTTATTTGCAGGTGCATGGCAACAATTGAACAAGATGAAGGAAAAAGGAAACCGCACACTGCTCTTGATAGTATCACCGATATTTAATAAGCTTACGTGTCGGCCACACGGCCTTCGTCAGAGCTTTTGTGATTTTTTTAAATGTGCATGTAGACCTGGCCCCACCCACATCCGTTCTACACATCGAAGGGGGTTGGAGGCAAAGGAAAAACAAATAAGTGCTACCAAATATAACAATATGCATTTCATAAATATTACAAAAGTGTATAAATAAGGCGTATTGAACACGTCTGTAAAATCTCAATGAGGACATAGCAAGTTTTAATTAGTCATTGGGTACATCGTACGAAAAACGTCAGAATAATCTACAAGAGACACATATTTCATGTTCAAATTCACAACATAACATACATAGGCATTTCATCATTAAGTCCTTTAGGAAATAATGTCTGGAGTGTGAAAATCCAAAAACATTCTCTTTTACTCAGAGTATTATTAATATCTCCTCCCCTGTCTGATATCTTAACTTTCTCTATGCCACAAAATCTAAAGGTGGAAATGTCATGCTTCAGGTCATGGAGTAAAACTAAAAGTTGTCCAAAAATATGAATAGTAAAGTACAGATAGCCTAAAAGACTACTTAAGTAGTACTTTAAAGTATTTTTACTTAAGTACTTTACACCACTGATAAAAATAGTTGTTTTAGAGATACTATATCATAAAGCTAAGTACATGTAGCATACATGAACAGCTGTTCAAGCCAATCACACTGTGCTTATTATTGTGGGAGAATCTAAAAAATCTTAGTGTCATAGTGTGCTCCAACATATGTAGTTTGTCTATTTTCTGAAATACACATTTTCAAATTAATTTATTCAACATTAAAAAAAGTAATATTAATATCTCAGAAATACCCTTTTTATTTATTTTAAGACATATTGTTTGGAACAATATACTCTACAAGTACATTACATTTCCAGAGTTGGCTTTATGCTAATTCTAAAGTTATGATACATTTTAAGAGCACCGCCAACAGTGACTGGTACATGATCTGCTCGTGATTTGCTGGATGCACAATCCTAAAGGAGGGCTGTGATTAATTGCCTATAATGTCCATTTCTATGTATAAAATGTGTCATATCATTAAAAGTACCAGAGAGCCCACTCTGGAAATGTGATGTGTTTGAAGAGTATATTGTTACAAACAATTTGTCTAAAAATAAGCAAAATCAGAAAGGGTAGTTTTGATATATACATATACACATGTTTTAATGTTGAATAAATGAATGGAAAATGTTGTATTTCAGAATCTAGACATACTCCATACATTAGCAGTCAAAAGTTTTAGAACACCTACTCATTCAAGGGTTTTTCTTTATTTTTTTACCCGTTTCTACATTGTAGAATAATAGTGAAGAAGTCAAAACTATGAAATAACACATATGTAATCATGTAGTTACCAAAAAGTGTTAAATAAATCTAAATATATTTGAGATTTGAGATTCTTCAAAGTAGCCAACCTTTGCCTTAATGACAGCTTTGCACACTCTTGGCATTCTCCCAACCAGCTTCATGAGGTAGTCACTTGGAATGCATTCTTAAAAGTGTGCCTTCTTAAAAGTTCATTTGTGGATTTTTTTTCCTTCTTAATGCGTTTGAGTCAATCAGTCGTGTTGTGACAAGGTAGGGAGGTATACAGAAGATAGCCCTATTTGGTAAAAGACCAAGTCTATATTATGGCAAGAACAGCTCAAATAAGCAAAGAGAAACAACAGTCCAACATTACTTTAAGACTTCAGTCAACACGGAAAAGGTCAGTCAATACGGAGAATTTAAAATGCAGTCGCAAAAACCATCAAGTGCTATGATGAAACTGGTTCTCATGAGGACCGCCACAGGAATGGAAGACCCAGAGTTACTTCTGCTGCAGAGGGTAAGTTCATTACAGTTACCATCCTCAGAAATTGCAGCCCAAATAAACACTTCACAGAGTTCAAGTAACTGACACATCTCAACATCAGCTATTTAGAGGAGACTGTGTGAATCAGGCCTATATGGTCGAATTGCTGCAAAGAAACCACAACTAAAGGACACCAATAAGAAGAAGAGACTTGCTTGGGCCAAGAAATACAAGCAATGACATTAGACTGGTGGAAATTTGTCCTTTGGTCTTGAGTCCAATATTGAGATTTTTGGTTCCAACCTCTGTATCTTTGTGAGATGCAGTGTGGGTGAGCGGAAGATCTATGTGTGTGTATTTCCCACCGTAAAGCATGGAGGAGGAGGTGTTATGGTGTGGGAGTGCTTTGCTGGTGACACTGTCTGTGATTTATTTAGAATTCATGGCACACTTAACCAGCATGGCTACCACAGCATTCTGCAGCGATACGCCATCCCATCTGGTTTGGGTTTAGTGGGACTATCATTTGGTTTTCAACAGGACAATGACCCAACACACCTCCAGGCTGTGTAAGGGCTATTTGACCAAGAAGGAGAGTGATGGAGTGCTGCATCAGATGACCTGGCCTCCACAATCCCCCAACCTCAACCAAATTGAGATGGTTTGGGATGAGTCGGACTGCAGAGTGAAGGAAAAGCAGCCAACAAGTGCTCAGCATATGTGGGAACTCCTTCAAGATTATTGAAAAGCATTCCAGGTGAAGCTGGTTGAGAGAATGCCAAGAGTGTGCAAAGTTGTCATCAAGGCAAAGGGTAGCTATTTGAAGAATTTCAAGTATAAAATATATTTTGATTTGTTTAACACTTTTCTGGTTACTACATGATTCCATATGTATTATTTCATAGTTTGAATGTCTTCACTATTATTCTACAATGTAGAAAATATCAAACAATAAAGAAAAACCCTTGAATGAGTAGGTGTTCTAAGACTTTTGACCGGTAGTGTATGTTAGAGCACACTATAAGGAGTATAATGACATCAAGATGTTGTCTGTCTCATGTACGGTGCATATTTCCGTTGGGGAACGCCTACTCTGGGAAGTGCGCGTGTGCAATAACTCAATTCGCCTTTTCAGTCCTTCTAAACAAAGCAATATTTTCACACTTTAGCAAGGGGTAAAGTCTACAAAACTTAGTCCACTCTGTTAGTAACAGATTATAGTTTTGGGAGCAGAAAACTGTATTGAGATCAAATGTTTAATTGATGAGTAAATTAGCAAAATGTCGGCCAAAATCCATCTCCTTCTATCTTCTCCCACTGCCGGCCACTGGGCTTCCTTTCATTACCATATTTGGTAGTGAGTGGAAACGCCAACCGTATGCTTCACATTTATACTTCTGGTGAAATATCTGTCTCATTGTTCCATCTGTTCCTTAGCTACTGTAAAGTGTTTCAAGGAAATGTTCAACTAACCTGTTCTTGACGATATTTTCCTCATTCTTGATTCAGGAAAAAAGTGTATTTGAAAAATGTTCGTGTCCAGTTGCAGGTTTGTTGAAAAATTCCTTGCTACACTTTACAGTAAGGTGTAACGGCTGTATGGAAACATTCACATATTACCATTACAAAGTGTAGCTAGAGAACACCCTGTATACTGCAGCTTGCCCATGTTTTGTACAGTTTACAGATTTACAAGAAAACCAAAACTATTTTATATTTTAATACATTTCAATAGTTATTTTTATATCTGCCTCCCGACTGTTTGCCTATCAATGGGCCTAGAACCTGTAGTTTTATTAGATGTTACATTTGGATGATGGGTGGTAAATCATGTTGAATAATAACACTGTCTGATTCTTGAGTTCTGTCGGTCTGTCTTTCTGCCTATGTGTCTTTCTATCTGTCTGTCCATGGCTAATTATCACGGTCTTTGTCTGTGCAGTTTTATCCCTGACTTAGTTCCACCCCATGTCTCCTTAAAACCCTGAATGCCTCGCTTATAGGATCTCCCTAATGATAATCTCCCTGTTGCATGCTTTGAACACGGTGGGTCTTACGTCTGGAGATAAATATTATGGGCAATTCCATGGTACCATAAAGATGCTGAGACTCCGATTTTTTCACTTTTAAAGTATGCCAAATAAAGACCGTTCATTGCAAAGTTAAACAAACCATGAACCTCTATGCACAACGACTACTAACAATTTCCACTGAAAATTTGACAAAAACACATTTACTTGAAGAACAATGCAGATTTAAAGTTTGATAACAGAATGAGGTAAAATCGCCCTCAGTCTTTTATGTGACCACGTTTTCCAATATCTTAAATATTTCTTCAATATATACTCCGAATTAAGATTCAAAGATGTCTGCAGAAAGAATGGAGTGTCAACTATGATACAATATGTCACTTTGAGTTAGATTTTTTTTCTTCTATTTTTGTTATTGAACTAAAGTTTGTGAAGTGGATTAACACCCGGAAACAAAGTGATGGTAACATGATCATGGATCCCTGATCTGTACAAACAAGACCACATTTGGTTGGTCCGGACCGCATCATGTCTGTACCAATCATAGATGTCTATGTTTCATAAGTTTGGACATCACAGTACATCACCGTAGAGTAGAGCAGAGTTCAGTAGAGTAGAGTTCAGTAGAGTAGAGTATAGTTCAATTCAATATAGTTCAGTCGAATAGAGAACAGTTCAATCGAGTAGAGTATAGTCCAGTTCCATAAAGTAGAGTATAGTTCAGTTCAGTAGAGTAGAATATAGTTCAGTTGAGTAGAGTAGAGTATAGTTCAGTAGATAAAGTATAGTTCAGTAGAGTATAGTTCAGTACAGTAAATTATAATATACTCTAGTGTGCTCTATTGTACTTTACTGTACTAAACTAATCCGATGATAATGGCGCCGAAGGAGATGGCCGCCGTTTTACGATCCTTTAACCAATTGTGCTATTGTGTATGTTTTTTCGGCATTATTTGTAACTTATTGTTTCTGCCACCATGTCTTATTACCGAAAAGAGATTATTGATATCAGGGCAGCGATTACTCACCCCGTACTGGAGGAATTCTTCTTCTTCAACTAGTTGGATGGGAACTATTTACTCCAGACACTCGACAAGGCCCTCATCCCCATCATTTGCAGGAGGAACAGACGGAGGTATCGTGGACGATGGCCCGGGTGCCTTGTAAGGATCCGTCGCCGAGAGGGTAATCTACCTTTACCATCGGTCCTGTTAGCAAACGTACAATCAATCGATAAAAAATTGATGAACTACAAGCACGTATGTCCTACCAACGGGACATTAAAAACTGTAACATCTTATGTTTCACCGAGTCGTGGTTGAACGACGACATGATTAACATACAGCTGGCGGATATTAAGCTTTATCGGCAGGATAGAACAGCGGCCTCTGGTAAGACATGAAATCTAAGGAAGTCTGGAGGTTTTGTTCGCATGAGGTAGAGTATCTCATGATAAGCTGTAGACCACACTATTTACCAAGAGAGTTTAAATCTATATTTTTTGTAGCTGTCTATATACCACCGCAGACCAATGCTGGCACTAAGACCACACTCATTGAGCTGTATACGGCCATAAGCAAACAGGAAAACGCTCATCCAGAGGCGGTGCTCCTAGTGGCTGGGGACTTTAATGCAGGGAAACTCAAATCAGTTTTACCTCATTTCCATCAGCATGTTAAATGTGCAACCAGAGGGAAAAAACTCTAGACCACCTTTGCTCCACACACAAAGCTCTCCTTCGCCCTCCCTTTGGCAAATCTGACCATAATTCTATCCTCCTGATTCCTGCTCACAAGAAAAAACTAAAGCAGGAAGCACCAGTGACTCGGTCAATAGGAAAATGGTCAGATGAAGCAGATGCTAAGCTACAGGACTGTTTTGCTAGCACAGACTGGAATATGTTCCGGGATTCTTCCGATAGCATTGAGGAGTACACCAGATCAGTCACTGGCTTCATCACTAAGTGCATTGATGACGTCGTCCCCACAATGACCGTACGTACAGTGCCTTGCAAAAGTATTCATCCCTCTTGGCGTTTTTCCTATTTTGTTGCATTACAACCTGTAATATAAATAGATTTTTATTTGGATTTCATGTAATGGACATACACAAAATAGTCCAAATTGGTGAAGTGAAATGAAAAAAATTACTTGTTTCAAAAAAATAATTTTAAAACAGAAAAGTGGTGCATGCATATGTAGTCACCCCCTTTGCTATGAAGCCCCTAAATAAGATCTGGTGCAACCAATTACCTTCAGAAGTCACGTAATTAGTTAAATAAAGTCCACCTGTGTGCAATCTAAGTGTCACATGATTTGTCACATGATCTCAGTATATATACACCTGTTCTCACCTGTTCTGAATGGCCCCAGCATCTGCAACACCACTAAGCACGGGGCACCATGAAGAGCAAGGAGCTCTCCAAACAGATCAGGGACAAAGTTGTGGAGAAGTACAGATCAGGGTTGAGTTATAAAAAAATATCAGAAACTTTGAACATCCCACGGAGCACCATTAAATCCATTATTAAAACATGGAAAGAATATGGCACCACAACAAACCTGCCAAGAGAGGGCCGCCCATCAAAACTCACAGACCAGGCAAGGAGGGAATTAATCAGAGAGGCAACAAAGAGACCAAAGATAACCCTGAAGGAGCTGCAAAGCGCCACAGGGGAGATTGGAGTATCTGTCCATAGGACCACTTTAAGCCGTACACGCCACAGAGCTGGGCTTTACGGAACAGTGGCCAGAAAAAAGTAATTGCTTAAAGAAACAAATAAGCAAACACGTTTGGTGTTTGCCAAAAGGCATGTGGGAGACTCCCCAAACATATGGAAGAAGGTACTCTGGTCAGATGAGACATAAATGGAGCTTTCTGACCATCAAGGAAAATGCTATGTCTGGCGCAAACCCAACACCTCTCATCACCCTGAGAACACCATCCCCACAGTGAAGCATGGTGGTGGCAGCATCATGCTGTGGGGATGTTTTTCATTGGCAGGGACTGGGAAACTGGTCAGAATTGAAGGAATGATGGATGGCATTAAATACAGGGAAATTCTTGATGGAAACCTGTTTCAGTCTTCCAGAGATTTGAGACTGGGACAGAGGTTCACCTTCCAGCAGGACAATGACTCTAAGCATACTGCTAAATCAACACTCGAGTGGTTTAAGGTGAAACATTTAAATGTCTTGGAATGGCCTAGTCAAAGCCCAGACCTCAATACAGTTGAGAATCTGTGGTATGACTTAAAGATTGCTGTACACCAGCGGAACCCATCCAACTTGATGGAGCTGGAGCAGTTTTGCCTTGAAGAATGGGAAAAAATTCCAGTGGCTAGATGTGCCAAGCTTATAGAGACATACCCCAAGAGACTTGCAGTTGTAATTGCTGCAAAAGGTGGCTCTACAAACTATTGACTTTGGGGGGGTGAATAGTTATGCACGCTCAAGTTTACTGTTTTTTTGTCTTATTTCTAGTTTGTTTCACACACAAAAATATTTTGCATCTTCAAAGTGATAGCCTTGTTGTGTAAATCAAATGATACAAACTCCCCCAAAAATCTATTTTAATTCCAGGTTGTGAGGAAACAAAACAGGAAAAATGCCAAGGGGGGTGAATACTTACGCAAGCCACTGCACATACCCCAACCAGAAGCCATCTGCACTGAGCTAAAGGGTAGAGCTGCCGCTTTTAAGGAGCGGGACTCTAACCCGGAAGCCTATAAGAAATCTCGCTATGCCCTCCGACGAACTATCAAACAGGCAAAGCGTCAATACAGGACTAAGATTGAATCGCACTACACCGGCCCTAACGCTCGTTAGATGTGGCTGGCCTTCCAAACTATTACAGGCTACAAAGGGAAGGACAGCTAAATTAGTTCTATGCTTGCTTCGAGGCAAGTAACACTGAAACATGCATCAGAGCACCAGCGCTCACGTCTCTAGCCATGAAGTGCTTTGAAAGGCTGGTCATGGCTCACATCAACATCATTATCTCAGAAACCCTAGACCCACTCCAATTTGCATACCACCCCAACAGATCCACAGATGATGCAATCTCTATTGCACTCAACGCTGCCCTTTCCCACCTGGACAACAGGAACACCTATGTGAGAATGTTATTCATTGACTACAGCTCAGCGTTCAACACCATAGTGTCCTCAAAGCTCATCATTAAGCTAAGGACCCTGGTACTAAACACCTCCCTCTGCAACTGGATCTTGGACTTCCTGACGGGCAGCCCCCAGGTGATAAGGGTAGGGAAAAACACATCCGCCACGCTGATTCTCAACACTGGGGCCCCTCAGGGGTGCGTGCTCAGTCCCCTCTGGTACTCCCTGTTCACTCATGACTGCATGGCCAGGCATGACTCCAACACCATCATCAAGTTTGCCGATGACACAACAGTGGTTGGCCTGACCACCGACAACGATGAGACAGCCTATAGGGAGAAGGTCAGAGACCTGGTCGTGTGGTGCCAGAACAACAACCTCTCCTTCAACGTGATCACGACAAAGGAGATGATTGTGGACTACAGGAAAAGGAGGACCGAGCAAGCCCCCATTCTCATCGATGGGGCTGTAGTGGAACAGGTTGAGAACTTCAAGTTCCTTGGTGTCCACATCACCAACAAACTTTCATGGTCCAAACACGCTAAGACAGTTGTGAAGAGGGCACGACAAAGCCTATTCCACCACAGGAGACTGAAAAGATTTGGCATGGATCCTCAGATCCCCAAAAGGTTCTACAGTTGCACCATAAAGCGCATCCTGACTGGTTGCATCACTGCCTGGTATGGCAACTGCTCGGCCTCCGACCACAAGGCACTACAGAGGGTAGTGCGTACGGCCCAGTACATCACTGGGGCCAAGCTTCCTGCCATCCAGGACCTCTTTACCAGGCGGTTTCAGAGGAACCATACACTGTTCTCTCTGCTACCGCACGGCAAGCGGTACCGAAGCGCCAAGTCGAGGTCCAAAAGACTTCTTAACAGCTTCTACCTCCAAGCCATAAAACTCCTGAATAGCTAATCAAATGATTACCCAGACCCCTCTTTTACGCTGCTGCTGCTCTCTGTTTATAATCTATGCAGAGTCACTTTAACTCTACCTACATGTACATATTACCTCAACTAACCGGTGGCCCCACACATTGACTCTGTACCGGTACCCCCTATATATAGCTTCGCTTGTTATTTTCTATTTTTTACTTATCTATTTTTTACTTAACACTGAATTACATTTTTTCTTAACTTCCTAAAGCATTGTGAAGGGCTTTTAAATAAGCATTTCACTGTAAGGTCTACACCTGTTGTATTTGTCGTATGTGACAAATCAAATTGGAATTTATTTTATTTTATTTAAACTCTACTGTACAGTACTGTACTGTATTGTATTGACCTATACTCCTATACTTTTAATCACTCACGCTGTCCAAGCTTTCGAAACAGACATCTATGATTGGTTCAGATTTGGACTGATCAAATGTAAACTACTTTCAACATCCATGGACGTCCGGTGTCGGTCGGTGTTCAGTGGGTGAGAGGGCTGATTACAGTAAATGGAAAGAGAGGAGGCTTATGGGTAGGTGTCAGTAAGAGCCGGGAGCGGTGACATTAAAAGGAGAGAGAGAGAGAGAAGAGAGACGGGGAGAGAGAAAGAATGTTTTCATACATTTTCTTTACCACCACACTACAGAAAGAGAAAGAAAACAGTTATGAGCTGAACATACAGTACCAGTATGCCAGTGGAAGGGAGGACAGTAGCAGGTGACCCAACTGTGGTTTGTGATTACAATGAATTCCCATGGTAGCCAGTTCAGTTGTAGTCATTCTGTTTTTGGTTTTAGATTTTTGGTTCATTCTGTTACCGATTTGGTAACAGAATGACATGTTTTAATCACTTAATAAATCATAAACCAAATTGTTATCATTGAAAACACACTCACTAATTGGCTGGTCTACATTTACTTGTTAATTCTGTGAACTTTTATTAACCTCCCTCCTCATGAGGGAGAGAAAGGATACAGTCAGGTCCATAATTATTGGAACCCTTGATAAAGACGAACAAAAAATACTGTATAAAATAAATAATACAAATACTGAGCTGTATTGCATGCAAAAAAAAATATAATAATACAATTGCTCAGAGAAATAGATTTTGTTTAACAATTAATCTGTAACGATTCTCGTTGGTGGAAGGATAAGAGGACCAAAAAACAACAACAACAACAAGGAAAAACCGAAAATGAAACAGTTCTGCCAGGTGAACATACACTAAACAGAAAACAATCACCCACAACACACAATGGAAAACAGGCGACCTAAATATGGCTCCCAATCAGAGACAACGATAGACAGCTGCCTCTGATTGGGAACCACACCAGGCCAAACACATAGAAAACCAATAACCTAGAAAAAAGAACATAGACTGCCCACCCTAGTCACACCCTGGCCTAACCAAAATAGAGAATAAAAAACCCTCTCTATAGCCAGGGCGTGACATAATCAAAATTATCAGCACCCATGTTTTCAGTTTGCCTGGCTACCCAAACTCTTTGCTCCGACCAAACGCTACGCCACGCCAACGGACGTTAGTTTCTTCTGCACAATGAGTCTGGATCTGAGTACCATAACCAAAGAGTTTTTAAACGCAAACACATTCTAACCGTTCTGATTGGTCCCAGAAACCGATGGGTTGGGCCAGAGCCAGAACACACGTGGGTAAAGTGGCGTTTTGAGCATTGGCTTTGACACTCTGATTGGTTAGAGATGAGCCAATCACTGATTACTTTGTTTTGTACAACAGCCCTCATTTTGAAGTCACCACAAACAACTTCAACAATGGCAGTCTTAGAAGACTGAAGTTTGTAGCGAATTAGAGCAGCGGAATAATTCAGTTTGAGTCGTCAGGCAAATTTTTAGTACTCCAGTACCACAGCACCCTACCTTTGCGATGATAACGACACTGAGCCTTTTCTAAAATATTTTATGAGATTGGAGAACACTTTGGGAGGGATCTTAGATCATTCCTCCATACAGAATCTTTACAGATCCTTGATATCCTTCGTCTGCTCTTATGGACGGCCCTCTTCAATTCAAACCACAGGTTTTCAATGGGGTTCAAGTCCAGAGACTGAGATGGCCATTGCAAAATATAGATTTTTGTGGTCAATTAACCATTTCTTTGAGGATTTTAATGTGTGCTTGGGTTATCGTCTTGCTGGATGATCCACTTGTGGCCAAGTGTCAGCCTCCTGGCAGAGGCAAGCAGGTTTTGGGCTAACATGTCATAGTACTTGGTAAAGTTCATGATGCCGTTGACCTTAACAAGGGTCACAAGACCAGTGTAAGCAAAATGGCCCCATAACATCAAAGATGCACCACCATATTTTACCGTAGGTATGAGGTATTTTTCTGCATATGCTTCTGTTTTTTGATGCCAAACTCACCCCTGGTATGTGACCAAAGAGCTCTATTTTCATGTTATCTGACCATGGGATTGTTTACATATGACAACACATCATACATTATTTTACATGAGAAATAATGCACCTTAGCTAGAATTGCGCGACTAAAATCTCCTCTGCATAAATGTCATAATTAATTACAGATTTCTTGAGTTATCTTAGATTCATTCTGACTATTTTGAGGAAGTTATACTAACTTTGTTCCAATGGTGTCTATTGGGGGATAAACATCAGTAACTACCACACCCCCCAGAAAAACACATGCTGGATCGGCACTTCCAGTCGCTCTTTAAGGCGATTGTCTTGCAGCTGTCTTTTGTATTGCAATTCATGTTTGATTGCAGTTGCTAACTGTTCTTTCTTTCAATCAGAAGTGTTTGTTTGTCACTGGTTTTGGTCGTTCTTGTGGACTCAGTCAATAAAGTCAGGTCTCTGTGAAAGCACTGTAGCCCTGGAGCCATCCTGTGAAAAAGAATGTGTCATCGCAGCAGTTGCATTCACACCTTATCCCAGGGCTAAGAGCCTCCTAAGCCCTGGGCTAAGGGAGATTTTAGCCCTGGGAAAAGCAAGTGTTCACACTTGCACATTCTAAAGTGGGCTAACACCAACGTTAGCCCAGGGCTAGCTGGCCCTGCTCTGGAGTGGGGCGAGACAGAGATACGGGATCCTTGGGATGTCCAACTTTGACGTCACCACATTGAAGTTGAAATGTAAAATGGTTAAAGTAAGGGTTAAGGTTAGGGTTACAGTTAGGGTAAAATATGTTTATTTATATTTGTCACATACACCACATACGCCCCTTGCACAAATTAGGGTTAAGTGCCTTGCTCAAAGGCACGTGAACAGTTTGTATACCTTGTCGGCTAGGTTATTCGAACCAGCAACCTTTCGGTTACTGACCCAACGCTCTAAACAGGTTAGGGTAAGGTTACCGGTTAGGATTTAGGGTAGGGACGTCCCAAGTATCCGGGGATTGCACAAACCCATTTTCTAACTAATGGATTTCAGTTTGAGCAGGGCCTGAACGTCATTTGTATGGGTAGGGCTTAAATCTAATGCCCATGCAGGACTCTACGTAGAATGTAACGTTGGTCACGTATTGGGTTTGTCCGTTAGCCCTGGGTTAACAAATGCTTGTGTCGAATCTCTGTCTAAGCTAGCCCAGGGCCAGTCTTAGCCTGGAGCTAAGATAGACTGGAGCTAAGATAGCCTGGGGCTAAGATAGCCTGGGGCTAAGAACAATGCAGTGTAAAAAGGCTGAATGTGTTTTACTGTAGCCTGTTTCAGACAAACCTTAATTCATTTAATTTGTGTTTTTATTTGATTTTATATAGAAATATAGTGATATAGAATGCGTGATTTGATCAGATGTTACAGATTTGAAAGATAATGTCTGAGCCTGAGCTTGTCTAGCTAAGCCACTGCTGGGGGAATAGTTTGGCAACAAGGACATTTGTACGTGCCTCTAACCGTCCGCAGTGTGGTGTGATCGGCTGATAAAGCATGGCCCACCACACACACACACACACACACACACACAGGTCCAGGCCATGCATAGAAATGACAGATCATCCTCTATAAAGCAGTCTCCTGTATTCCTCCACTGGAGCATACAGAGCAAAACCTCCCAGATCTTTTGCTAAAAAGCCATTCATTGCATTCAAATCTGAGTTTAGCATGTGTGTCCACTTGTTTGTGAGGATCTTTTAAAAAGCTGATACAATTTCCACTTTTTGCTAATTGGCAGCACCCGTCTTGCTGAATTTGTGTTGGATGTTTTGCCCACAGAGCTTGTGCACAAGAGCATGTGATTTCTATCAGAATGGTGAACGACAACAAAAGAAGCATTGTGGAAGATGGTAACATCTCGCTTAAGCAAGTATGCAGCACCGGGCCTACGTCTTTGCCTGTAAATCATGACGAAAGGGCTACCCAGTGAAAATGCAAACAATTTCCTCTTGAAAATGTGGTGCAGAATTGCGTGTGACTGTTGACTGTAGTGTTGTACAATCAGTGGAGAAAGCGGGTATCTGGTCTACAGACCTGTATATGTGTGCTGCTGTATAAACTGCATTGTCCATACTATGTAAGTAAAATCTTAATCTGCAATGGAGGTCTATGTGTTTCAAAGATTTGAGCAGGAGGTTAATGTGTTGTGTCCCAATGTCTTCTATGGACACCTGTTGTGTGGTTGGATCTTGAACATCTTTCTAATAGACACATTTCAGTATGCAAGAAAAAAAGGCACCTTGAAAAACACCTTCACTATCATCTTTGATACAAATTGTAATTCATCAGACATATTAACCATCTGTGTCCAGACATTACTGGGAAATGGGCACAAATTGAATGCTAATATTCTGGGGGCCACAAGGGTCTCCCTCCTGCACCACTCAGGGGCCGCTCTGCTCTCACACCACTTCCCTGTCTCCGTCCCAGGGTGCTGCTGTGAATACAGTGGGCTTGTGGGCTGGCGGGAAAGAGGCCTTCTCATTGGCCCGTCTTTGTTTGCTGCATGCATGTTATTCATGCTTTATTTGAATACATGCAAATGTGGCAGCGGTGGCCCTGTCAGTGGACCCTCCCACCTCCTGCACCTTTCCACTCACAGGCTGCCTCATCCACTCTGCATGTGCATGGCGCAGGGATAGCTATGGAAACTGAGGAGACTGGGACTGATTTGTCAGAGGGATTTAAAAGAGGTGTGAGATTCATGACTATGACATTTCAGACACCACCATATCTCAGGGGGGAGTCTTGGGCAGGGAGGGAGGGAGGGACAGGGAGTAGGCTACAATGCAGAAAAAGTAGAGACACTGCGCACAGTGCCCAGCCCATCCCTATATCACTGCCATTCATCGTCTGTACTGTACTGAACAGACTCTAAATGCTCTGAGGTGCCAGATATGGTGGTGCCACAATATATGGTTTTTCAAAGAGGATTGATTAACCAGTTGGCATCTGACTAGCACAGCGAGGGTGACATGTGGCAAGCAGCACATGAAAGTGTTTGCCTCCAAATCAACCCTGTCCTATCATATCACACTTGAACAGATAATAGATTCTCTCTTTCCTGTTGGTGCCTCCTTCACTCATTGGCAGACTGGTGTCTTCAGTCATTTAGTCAATAGCAAAATATAAATGTATAATTCTGCTTAACATGCAATTGAAGAGAGGAAGTCAAGCTACAGTCTCAGTTATGATAGCATTTTGTGTCTAACTGATGTGGGCCACCCTCAGTCTAACTAGGCCTAATAACTTTGGAATGTATTGACATTTCTGCATGTTCAGGCAATTATTCATATTCAAATGGAGGTATATAGCTTTGGTTATCCTGGATGACCATCCATCCACTTCATTTGATTCAGACTGGTTGGAAGAAAGGAATAACATCAGCGTTGTGTATATGTGAGTGTTACCCTGCTCGTTCTCCCTTCTCTATTACACAACAACGAGGTCCAAAGGGCCACATCTGCAATAGGATGCAAGTATTTCATAATCCTGAACAGTGAGAAATTAAATTAAACCATCAAATGACCACGTATATTCACATTCACATCTTCCCATAGTGTCCCTGGTTAGGGATTTAGGCTACATAAATGCAGCTAATTCGGCTGAACCAAGCCAAATTGGATTGGCATGACTCTGTCGCACGTTTGCTATAGCTTGTCCTCATACTGATTCAGGATTTTGACTACATGAATGAGTGCACATGTACACGCATAATTACTTAAATGTACAGCGGTAATTATGTTGTGCTGAGTGCTTCTCGGTGTTCATCGCATCTGGTATGTAATCTTTTGTCGCGCACGCGTGTTTGTGTTTGTGTGTGTGTCTCAACATGAACGGCTGTGTTCTGAGTAATAGGAACTACTGTACATAGAACTATGATATTTTATCAGGAACTACATGTATATACATAGTTTGTTCTTTATCTAAATGACCATTTAGACATGATTCGTTTTTTAAAAGTTAAAAAAAAAAAAATGTTATTTCCAAGCCATTTTCTGTCCAAATATACATCCTAAATCTTCTTGTGCTTCATACATCTCTGATACTCTTCTCTACTGTTACCCTACCGTTCCCTTTACTGACCATATAATAGGCCTACTGTATGTTGAGACAGTGAAACTAAATGGGAATTTTAGAGGTACAATATGGTGGTTGTTTTTGTTGTACTGTACCTCGACAAAACATGAAATTGAGCTAGATTGGCCGGATGTATGAACTTTGAAGGATGTGCACTTATTATTTTCAAGAGGGAATGTGATGAGAATAAATAATACATTGAGAAAGTGAAGCAGTTCAATTCAATTGTATTTCCTAACACTTATCTACTCTATATGTTTGCAACATGTTATCAGAATGTAGGCCTCCCTCTGAATTAAAATGTTCACTGATCATTAGAAAAAGAAATTGAGCCAAATCTGTTCAATGTAATGTTTAAGCTATTTCATTGACTTTATGGTTTTAAATCTGGCTATTGATTACTTTCGAGATACCTTGATTTCATCTTCATATTCCACAAGGGGGGTAGGTAATTATAGCAAAATGGCTGGCTCTACCAAAATGCCTAAATGGTAAAGAAACATTTTGAGGACTACCTCCCCCATCGAATTTTGCACATAGGCTATGTTCCTATACACATACGTGTTTTGAATGATAATTGTCTGCACAAGTCTCTGCGCTTGAACTTGACCGTCGGAATTGCATGGGAAAGGAGAGGCGAATTTGGCCCTTGCTCCCTTCCTTTATGCTGCGCAAGTTGGTCTCATTAGCATAAAATTCAGCCCGCTTGTAATTAAAGAGGGGAGGCAGATAGAAGCCCGTCTTTTTCTCGTGGCAGGGAACGAATAAGCATCTCCCTCTCTGCAGCAACTCTCCAGGACACACACTGTAAGTTTATCAACTGTATTCTTCTTCTTGCGGATATAGGCCTCAACGCAGGCTATTTTTCAACCTTCATTTTACAGACATTTTTTTGTATTATTCATTATGCATCGACTACCATCTGTGGATTATTGCTTATAATTTCAGAGTAAACCTTTTGCAATTTAACAATGTACGCTACATTAATTACATTCGATGAGTATAATGTTGAGTCGTGCGTAATGCTACTAGCTAGATCATGTAATTATTCTGAATGTACATTTCCTTCACACATGTTATGTTGTGCATATAAAATGAATTCCATATTTGATATGTGTCATTGCTGCGGGGAGACAAACGTAGAGGTTTATACCTTACCTATCAAGTTAAAATTATTAGCCTATTTCCATTTGTTATCATTCACACGGAATTCTTGTGAGATGGCAGGCCAACTCAAGTTCAGAGCTGCGCAAGTTGAGGCTCTTTATTACATTACACTTATTTATTGATGTGTCATTGATATATTCACATTGACATATGCCATGTATTTTCATCTCATGATTTATTGTTTCTGATGTCAGAATTGTGTAGACAGAATCCAGAATTTGCCCAAAGTGAATGTGCTTGCTCCCGTATCAAACTTGCCTCTAAACCTCACTCCATTGATGATATTGATTATATATTTATTGATGATACAGGTGGGCGTTATCCCTCTGAGAGCCTCTGCGTTAAGTCAACTGGAAATGTCTGCTGATAGTATACTGTACATTGCAGGTCATAAGGCATGGCATCGGTGCAATGCCTGCTACCCTGACTCACTTGTGTTGCTGGCATAATGAGTGTTGATGTTAGATTTGGTTCAGGTTCTCCTTACTCAACTGTTTAGGTGGAGGGTGGTAGCAGCTGCATCAGGGTAGAGAAGGGTGAATAGTAACGGTTACTAGGCCGAGACCCTGGCAGTAGTAGTCATGGGTGCTATCTATGCAGGTATTTTTTTCTGGTTTATAGGACATTGCATAACAAGGAATTTGGTGTAAATCAAACTTAGCTGCATCTCATATATGTATGAATCTTAAGTGGATTGAAGGGGCACGTGCTGTTCCCTCTGCATGCCATGCTCTGTAGATTGTTTGACTGAAGTTACACTCTTGAACTCTGGCATTTCTCTGGTAATACCTTCAAAATGTCTTCTCCCTGAATAGCATGCAGGAATATTTTCAGTTGATAATGGCTGATTCTATAGGTCATGCATTTGTGAGCATAGCTATGAGGCGGTTTCCTCGACTCATTTCACCCAGCAGTTAATCTTTTGATAATATTCTGAAGCTAATTTAGATTTTAAGAGCCCTGTCATCAACTGAGCCCTGTCATCAAAATAGGTCTTTATAGGCTATAGGCAGTTAGTACTAATTGGTGTAGGGTTAGCGGGCTAGGGTATCCCACCCTCAAATATTTGGTCTTCCCACCCTCAAATATTTGGTCTCTCTTTGACTTGATGCATGACCCATGAGACTCCTTAATGCCCTTATGTGAGGTCAAGCCCTTTGAAGTATGGCTATTGTAATTCTCAAAAGTGGGACCCTTGATTTGGTCACTTGTAAACCATTGAACCTGACTCTAGTGATTCAGTGGTGTTATGCGGTTATATCTGGTAGTATACATTAAAAAAAATGATTTATAGATTATGTTCCATGCAGAATATTATGGCAATTCTGTGTCTATAATTAAGTAATTCTGTGTCTATTGATTTGGGGGTTGATTTGAAATTCTGTCTATCAATGACTGATCAACTCACCGCCAAGAGGGGATTGATAGACACAAATGTATGGGACTAATTGTTGTGCATGCTTTTGCATCATTTAAAATGGGATGTTTGTCTTTTTATAACTCACTGTGTTAGGTTGGGCGATATTGCCTTCGATTCTACTATTATGCATTCAATTATAACATTTACATATAGCAGTTTATATGCTCAAATTCTAAGATAATTAAAACATGCATATATGATGGAAGGAAATGAATATGATTATAGTAATTTATAGTCTAATACTGCAGTGTGGCAGTTAAATGATGTTTGTCGTTCTCTTTCTCCTCATCAGAGGGAGACAAGATAAAATCATTGTTTATTAAATTCGACTCCAAGTAGCCCTTTCCTGCAGTCAAATTACCTAGTGGCCTAATGGGTGGAATGTTATTCATATTTTTCATAATTTCATAATTATCAACTTAAAAAAAAAAATCCATTGTTTCGATGTCAAACGGTTTTGTTATATTTCAGTCTTCTATAATGTATATAAAGTCTAATATTGGGATGCAAACTTAAAATTGAATACATTTCAACTACATATCTGACATGGTACAGGTGTCTTCCTTTTTCAAAGCCCATAACCATGTGTGTGAGGTGTATACTTTTGTTTCAAAGTAGATTTGTTTAAGACTACCAAGAAACACTGTGTATGACCCCGATTTAGCCCACTGCAAATTAATTAAAGGACTCTCTGTCATAATAATATGCTGAAATACACATAGTGTACATTTGGGATATTTATAGCAAACCATATACAGACCATTCATCTGCAGTCGGTTAAGGTACACCAGAGGTATTCCACCAATAGCATCATCCAACAGAAATCCAGTTACTCCAAAGGAATTGCTGCAGTTACAGATATATTACAGATATATGAGTTTAATACTGTATAATAAGTCATATATTTCAAAACTCCAAACTGTCATGAAATGGTTATTTAATCATGGGGGTGGTAGGATAAAGTGGCAATAGCCCGATACAGTAAAAAGATGCTATTAGAGTGGTCCACTGAATTTCCTTTCAACACGTGATTACCAAGATGTTTTGACTTTGTTTACATAGATAACATATTCATCTTTCAAAAGCATAGAGATGTAGAGTGCACAAAGACACTGCAACTAGCACAATCACATTCTCTCTGAGGCACAAATACATTATATACACACTGCAATATGTTACATTGTCCAATCAGGCATTAGGACTTTTTATTACTATATTTTTCTGAATGATCTTAGTGATTCCTGCTCCTCTGTCCAATCAGTCCTAAGAATTGTATGCTCATAAGCGAGATTCTTTTGAGTCCTGAAGGAACTTTTTGCTGTGAGATTATATGTCCCATCAAGATTCTTTTGAGTCTAGCCCTGAAGGAACTTTTTGCTATGAGATTATATGTTCCATCAAGATTCTTTTGAGTCTAGCCCTGAAGGAACTTTTTGCTATGAGATTATATGTTCCATCAAGATTCTTTTGAGTCTAGCCCTGAAGGAACTTTTTGCTATGAGATTATATGTTCCATCAAGATTCTTTTGAGTCTAGCCCTGAAGGAACTTTTGCTGTGAGATTATATGTCCCATTGATAGATTATTGATTGTTCAGATAATTATAAATATCTTATATTAGATTGATCATATACTCCTCTATGTTTCACTGAATTGGAAAAGAGGTAACATGAGAGTGTTCTTTGATAAATAGAAATGCAATTACTGGATAAGTTGTTCCACACAGATCACATTTAAAACGGAGTCTCACTCTAAATGCACCTTTAATTTGAATGGCAATAGTGAACCTCTTTTTTCTGTAGTTGGGCAGCACCTGTCTAATGTATGTGGCTCTCATAGGTTTTACCACACCCTTTTTCAGCGAAAAGTAATATTGCTCTGCTCTTATGCCCAGGTTGAAACATGAAAAATTATGAAAAATCACTTTTCAATAGAGGAATGTAACAATAACGCTTTATAAGCATATTAATAATAAACCCCTCAGATTTTAAATCTATGTTAGCATGAAATTGATAAAATAGTTCAAATTATTCTTCACTATGTTAAATAAAAGTCAATGCAGAATCATATAGTTGATGTTAGGTTACCAAAATTTCCACAATTTCCAAGATTGACATTCAATTATCGGTTGTTTGCTTTGTTTGATTCCCTTTCGATAAATGCATAGACCTCGTCACCAACTGTCTTGATATAATTTGATTGTGGTCGGTTCCAGTAGGCTACAGGTTTTTCAGGCGTTGGGATCTTCTAGCTGTATATTATCAAATGGGGATTTTTCAATAACACAGCATGACTCCAGTTTTATTTTCTTTATATTTAAAACACCGAGGATAATCAAATTACGTTTTAATTGTTGTCTGAGTTATTAACATCATGTCACCTGGAGTCTTCTTCCAGCATACTTTTTAAACTTGTCATTTATGATTATTCTTGTATCTATTTTATGTCATCCACATTATTATTTAAGAAAACGTTTAATTGAGTGCAATTAAATAAATGACCAAATGTGATTAGGTCTATATCTCATAAAAATATGCAAAATGATGTGTCTCGTCTGTTTATAGACGGCTACAAATATACTACTAATTGCTACGACTAATAATGATACTTTCCTTACAATGTAATGAAAGTGTGACCAATAGCCATTTCATTTTGTATAATAGGTTAATCATAAATGTTAATCAGATTTCGTGCATTCCATGGACTAGTACTTTCGTCCGATGGGCGTCGCTGTTTCGGCAGTTGCTTCAGTCCTTGAATCCTTTCTCTTGAGGTGGTTTAAGATTAATACAAAATTCCCAGTTTCGAGATAGCCTTCTCAGATACATGCTGAAATTCGTGAGTCTCAAAACGGTCATGTAGGCTTATTTTATAGGCTTGTATTCACACTTATTTATCAATGTCTAGTAGTCAGTAGGAGCTATTAAAGCCAAAAATCTGCCTTTGCAAGGCATAGATAGGCTTGTAACTGGTTTCACAGTGAGATAAATTAAGTCTGCTACCACGCGATGCCATGAATTAGGTGAAATGCTGCATTTTCAGTTTGTATAAATTAACAGTTCAAATCAGGTTTATACTAAATATTACACCTATATTTCAATAAAAATACGTTGTTAAAATTACAATAGTAATAATAGATCCTAATATGTTTGATATGTAGGCTATTTAGGTTATTTCAAGCGTTGCGGTTGTGTGAAGTGTAGGCTGTCTGTCATTCCTGACCAACAAAAAAACGAGTTATTAATTATCCTTCATGGATAACCTATAGATTACATTGATGAGTTCCGTTTGCCTCCAAGTTATAGCTTGCTGATAATTAGCTAAATTAATATGTGGATTTACGTCTGTTAATAAAAGTAGCCTATATTCTTTGTCCAATTTGTTCCTTGTATATACTGAGAACCGTTACAATATGTAGAGGCCCAAGTTAGGGGCCAGCTGCCCTTGACATTGATCGTTAAAGATGATGGTTATTATCAAAATCAAATTGTTTCTCAAAGGGACATTGAGTTGCAGCAAAGATGTAAGTTTTTACTTCAGATTTAATCGAAAGATGTAGGCTATGACATTATTATTATTATTATTATACTTTTACCACTTTTCTTTGCGTCGTTAAAACTATATCTGGTCAGATGAGCTGCGAAAAAGACTGTAAAGACAGTCAATCAAACGAAACGCTTTGATATGAATGTTAATATTATGTAAATAAATTCATGCTAAACATAGGCAATGCTAAACTACTCTCGTGCAAGTGACTATAGGCCTATTCAGTAATTAATTTCACCAGAAGTTTTTTTGTCTGATGCCTTCAAAACTTGCAAAGGTTGTAATTTGTTATTACCATGGCCTAATTGATCAATGTGATGCCTATTATATTCAGATATTCAACAGAGATAAATGAAGAGAAGTTTCAGAACCACAATAGGATGTCGTCTTCGTACATCTATTTAAATCATGATCAATGCCATGATCAAATATGAGGAGAACCCAATCAAATATGTTGAGGAAAGCTGATCTACTTGTTGCTTGTTGTAGTTCTGAACAAAAACATCTGAGCAGCAATATAAATGCCATTGTATCACACACACATACACACACGCACGCACGCACACACACACACACACACGCACGCACGCACGCACGCACGCACGCACGCACGCACACACACACACACACACACACACACACACACACACACACACACACACACACACACACACACATACATACATACATACATACATACATACATACATACATACATACATACATACATACATACATACATACATACATACACAAACCTGGCATTTTGAAGAAACTGAAGAAATAACATGCTACATGTGTATAAGCCTATCATAGTTTGTAGTGTATTAGTGTAAATAAATGTCGGGGCACATTAAGTGAAACAGACATCTCGCTCTCAAAATGTTTTACATTTACAGTTTAGCAGACGCTCTGATCCAGAGCGACTTACAGTAGTGAGTTACATACATCTTCATGTGTTTTCGTACTGGTCCCCCGTGGGAATCGAACCCACAACCTTGGCGTTGCAAGTACCATGCTCTACCAAATAAGACACGTTGTTATTTGCCAAAATATCAACCATAGCTATATACTAAAATGCACAAAACGTTGTTTTTGCTAATAACCTACTGAAACCTCTCACGATACCATTGAATCGTCTAAGGAGGGTAACGATCCAGGTTCCTGACGTAAGCACGTATTCACTCACGTAGTAAAATACGAGGCGCTTGGACTAGCACGTATCTTTCAACTCAACGCGGAATCCACCTGCAATCAGGCTATCCGTCGTGTTTTCGAATGAAGTACCTGCTCATTTGTTACAAGCGTTAACTCTGTGGTCGCATGAGAAAACACTCTTCAACAGCACACGGTTGTGCGCGGTCTGAGGATGGAGACGTAGCCACCGAGACCCACGTAAGGCAACGTGAGCCAGAACTAATACAGAACCCAGAGGAAATCATCCTTTCTCCTAGCGGTCCTCGACAAGAGGAGGCTGCAGTCAGTGCTTCGCTCATTTGCTCGGCTGAAACGGTGTCTTATCCACCTCTAATAATTGCGCTTGCATGTTCCTTGTTATTTCTGAACGGGACTAAAGGCTTGGCGCGTATTCACTCTCTCGCGTTTTGACTCAGTGACTAGGCAAGCAGTTGACGCAAGTGTTACTTCAAGCAACAAGGCGCAACACGGGGACCCGTGGTTGCAGTGACGGGTCCCTCTCCGCTGATGCGATGGTGCCGAAATGTAGGCCAGCAATTTTTAGAACTGTGCCATCCCGCCTTTCTGCGAGGATTGCAAGAGAGTCGACTTAAAATAATGTGTAGTTGGATGATGGAGTTGTAATTGTAGTCTATGTTAAGTGGGAAAAAAGGAAACACTTGAAGGGTAAAAGTTAAGATTCACTTGGAGATGTAGCTGGCTGGCATTTGTGGTGTATTGCGTCTTGGCGAGTGATGGGAAAAGGCTTTCAGGCATTCTATTTCTCTGCTCATGGATCTAAGTCGTGTTGGATCCCTTCTATAGATCTCTCTACTTCTGCCTCCACACTAGCTTACATCTATCTCTGTCTCTTGTCTAGCGAATGATTCAGAAAAAGATTATGGGCGTAACTAAAAAGGGTAAAGGAGAATTCACACAGATTTGGAACAATAGACATCAATTCACAATGGACAATGAATAGAGGAGCAGAACTGTTTGGGTTTCTGGACACGTCCTCGCCAGGCGGGCTCGTGACGAGGCCAACGACATGTGGTGCGGGACTGACTGGCAGTCTGGACACTTGCACAAATTAGAGAGTCGTTTGGCCAGTTTTCTTGTCTCAGGCCACTCAAGCAAAAGTAGACTAATGCCAGTGTTCGTAGTACTGCTCCGGATTGGATTGACTCATTGCATACCTTTGCTCTCTTTCAAAGTGTATCTATGCAAGATAGCTCCGAGTTTATTTCTCGCTGGCTCAGGTCAAACTCGTATAGCTGTAGCAAACTCTAAACTGCTGCTGCAGAACTCGAGTTTTTCTATCATCAAAAATTCTATAAACCTAACTGAAATTCAATGTGGACATCAGTAACGCCTATTTTATTGGATTTACGGTATGTAAGTATGCATGAAAATTATTATTATAGCAACGGGCGTCAAGCCTACTTGAGTTGGTTATAAGATCCAAAAAATGTCAACTTTGGTGGTACTTTGGAATTGCTTAGGTAGGCCTACTGCTTTTAAAAAATATATTTTTTTTTAAAACTTATTACAAAAGTAGTCTATAATAATAATATTTGTCCTAATAGCGGAATAACATCATTATAATCCACTTGCATTTATTGTTAGTTTTTTATTATTTACTGAAGTGGTTTGAAATTATATAGCCCTACACATTTTGACTTCCATTGAAAAGTAAGAAAACATTAGCGGTATGTCGGCGTTAATATGTCATGTCTTAACGGAATCGTCCATTGTGCAGTCCGCGGAGTAATGATAGGGCGAACCGAGTGGCCCCAGCGCTGGCGTTTAAAGCAAACAGTTGTGCGATTGTTAGGAGAGCCTGGGAAAATGTTCTGGGGTCTGGGAGGTGGAGTGTCTTGACGCCAGACCCTCTTGTTAAGAAGACTTCTGTGCTCCCAGACACCATTGTCATGCTAATGAGCGCCAGCACGTTGTTGAACTTGATGTTGACTTTCTTTGGGGCTACATTTTTCTCGGTCACTTGTTTGTGGGAAAATCTTCTCTGGAGCTACAGTGTGAAATTAATTAATCAGCCTTTGCAGCGGACAACAAGAGAATCTTGGCAACACACAAAATACTTGTATTATTTTAGATAAACTTTATATTTCCAAGCCTCAAGAGAACCGAGAAAAATACTATCTATAGATATTCTCGGTTTATATTTGTTTTAGGACATTGTGACCAGTTGAAATAGAGTTCAGCGTACATTTTTTTTCATGTGATGGTAGGCCTATATTATTTCTCTTAGTCTAGCTGCCTGGACCTGTTTTTTTCCTGAACTTTATTGGTGGATCAAAAAGCTTAATTGCGTTATAAATGGGCAAAGGTTTTGCAATTGAGTGGTAGCAGGTGTGCGTGTGTGTACTCTCTCCTCTCCCCTCTCTCTCCCTTCACCCACTGGGTAAAGGGATGCATGTCACTGTAATTTTCATATTCAAAGGCCGAAAATATTTATAAGTAGACTAAGCATGTACAATGCTGCCAGTTTTCCATCACAAAATAGTTGTGCTCTTTTCGTTTAAAACCAGCTGCTGAAATAGGCCTACCTATATGTCATCTTCGGTGCGTTTTGGACTGTGCACCATCTGAATAGATTTTGTTCTGATATTAACAATGTTTTCTTGCATAAGTACACCTGTTTATGTGTAACATCAACTTTTATATATATATATATATATATATATATATATATATATATATATATATATATATATATATAGTTGACATTGTATTTTATGCATATATTCAACAGGCAACAGGTGCTGAAATCTGAGAAAGACTTTCATACAAGCAAGGTAAATTATTTCTATGCAATTTATTTGCGGTAAATGTGTCAGTTTTAAACTAGTAGGCTAACATTGCTTTAGCTGTGATCTTTAGCGTTCATTCATTTCAGAAGAATAGAAGAAACATAAGTCATGTTGGATTTTCTGCACCTATGGTATTAGCCATAGCTATACCACGTATGTTATTTTATCGATGTGGGGTGAAAGTTAAAGGGTGTGAATAATGTTAAATAAATTGTTATTTTATTCTCAATATATGCTATCGTGTGGCATAAAGTCAGTTGTAGGCCATGCCTTTTGGTAGCCTATTCAGTTCACGTTAGGCTACAAATCCTTGTGAAGCTATGCGAGTATTGGTATATACAACTTTGCAAAGTCCCAATCTATCTCTAGACCTGTGTTATCATTGTATAAATGACAACGATGTATGGGGTGGATTTATACGATAGTGGACTATTCGTACATTCAAGTCAAAGCAGCTATCAGCAACAGCAGCCTACAAGTAACAGAGGCTGATTCGTTTGAGGGCCTATAGACGTTTTCATTCTAACGGCTGATTTTATCGTTTCTATAGCTAGCCCATCAAAGCCATATTATTATTTTATAACTACATTTTAATTATTGTTAGGAGGAGCCGGTTATTCGATGATAGAAATAAATCGAAAATGGGCTACTTTGCCATGACCAATGAGCAATATGAATAGTACACAATATTATAACTATTTACATTGTACATTTATAGATGTTATCATAACATTATTGATTTAACAATATGGTGTAGAATACTATTAATCATTGTAAAATGTATGAAACCTTTATCAACTTAGCCTAGGCTACTTCTATTATTTAGGCCTACTATGTGGAGATGACATACACATTAGTCAAATAATAGTTAAAAGGTAAGGCACTACCGAAAATATTTCCCTCTATAAATGTATAGGCTACCAGAAACCTGCGTCCAGCCATACAGTATAGGCTATGCCATGTGGACAGTGCACCTATCATGGAAGCCTATAAAACAGGACATGACGCAGGAAGGGGGCGTGCCTGGTCCTTTGATGGTCAATAATGAATTCACCTAAGGCTGAATTATGAGGTGGTTTTGCACCAAGGAAAGAGGAGGGCCTGGAAGTATTCAAAATCAGTACTTTAAAAAAATTACTGTTAACTGTACCCAGATATAGGCCTATAGACCGTCACCTGCACAAAATTAGGAAGGTAAGACAAAAACAAAGATGAAATATGAATCTATTGTCATAATGCTAATGTATACTATATCTGACATTTACAGGTGCAAATGTTGCTTTATACTGGTTTAGAATAACTAAATCAGGCCCCATGCATAAATGACCGTCTCAAAACATTTCAAGAAAACAAATTTGACAATTTCCCAGCTATGGTCTACCGAATCCCGTAGCCGACTAGGTGAAAAATCTTCCGATGTGCCCTTGAGCAAGGCACTTAACCTTATTTGCTCTTCGTCTGCTAAATGATGTAAATGTAGTCTCCCATTGGCCATAAGTTCACCTATAATGTCAGGTATTGAGGTTTACATGTTACTCAAATGAAATATGATTGTTGTTGTAGAAAAGTAATTTATAGGCCTGTCATCACTGGTGAACATGCTTCGATCTACTTGCTTATGTCTTCAACAAAATCAAAGTCTTCAACGATCTCATCTATAGCTGGGTTGCCTTGTTTCTTTGGTTAATATTGTAAATATATTGATTGCAGTCCCAGAACAGCAACACATCTACCCCTACACAAATCCAATTTAACCAGACTATGCTAAATAATCATAGGGCGAGAGCGCGAGCTCTCATTGGCTAGCTCAGCATCTGTCAGTCATTTTAATCTGTGCCGTGGTAGATTAACAGAATAAATAGATGGCGTGAATATTGGCTTTGTATGAGGAGACGCGGAAAAGTCTAGGGCGGGCCGTGCCCAGCTCCTGTTAACGGGGAATTGGTCTTCTGATACATTAGTGATAACGGTTTATAGGCTACTGTAGCCCGTAGTGACCATGCACAAAATACAATAGTTTTTGGTTTGACAGAAATCTCAGTACCAATTTCTACTGTAAATTATAAACCTTGTGTGTGGTGTTTTTTTATAGGTAATAATGGAGTAACTTCAGTTCATTTCACACCATGCATTACACGTAAAGGTATTTTATATATTTATTAATGTTTTTGTGAATATTTAAATTATTAAATGTTATCATGAAGTTCTCCATAGTAGCCTAGATTGCTAACTGTTTCCAATGGCTATCAAAAAACATTAGGGCCCATTATGACGACTGGAGAAATATGCTATATTTTGACCTATGAGAAAATATTTAGGCTAATAACACATCCTTGTGAAAAATCCAAGAATTGTACCCTAAATCATGTTAAAGGCTATTACTTGAAATGCCTATATGATACGTTGACTCTAATGATCTTTTAACCTTCCAATTATGAAACGAAGATAAATGATTAAGTATGGATTGATGACAGTGGTTATATCCCTTGAAAGAAAACATTGTTATAACTTTGTCATAGACTGGTTTGGTCTGTTTCTGTAAAAATCAACTAGCCTAATAAGTTTATATTATAATAATCATAATATTGGCAAACCAAGTCATTTCTTCCATTGCCCCTATAATATTGAAATGATAGCTTTCTGAAAACAGTTAATTTGACGTTAGTACAAAGTAGCTTCAAGGCCTATATATTCGTAACAGCATATGAATCATTCTCACCCTTGTATAAAAAATAATTAAAGTTTGGGTGTTATTGATGGAGTAGCCAAGAAGGCTACATTATAGATCATATACCTTTTCGAATGCGTGAAAAACTAATCGAATTTTGGTTTGTGTAAGAGTAATGCATAAAGCTTTGTAACGAACTGTAGGTGATGAAATTTCACACAACATTCACATTGTCATACTGTACTGTAGTTTTAGGCTATACATAACTAGGTACGGTCTGTGTTTTCATTACGGTCATGCATGAGACGGTTTCGAGGTTTGAAATTCAAGTTAATGTGTAGGCCTAATATCAATAGTGGGTATTTGGCCTATAGGCTGAGGGGTCGCCTCAAAATATGAAAAACGATTGATACTTTTAAATAAGCGCTATTATTCACCTGAATGAAACATGGTTGTAGGCCTACAGTAGACTCAGACATGTCCCATGTATGAGACTCGTTATAATGCTTTGTAATTTTGATTCAGTGAAATGGTTCATTCCATTGTCTGGCCTCGGTTTTACGTTTCGCATGTGGGAGATTCCATTTTCTCATGAAGAATAGGGTATGTCTCAGCAGAATCAAACATCGTCCATTGGTTGCCTCTGTAGCCTACTGTTTTAGTATTGCACTTACACGTCATTGATACACCAATATTTATTTCATAACTTTAAGGCTCGCGCGCGCGCGCGTGCGTGTGTATGTGTGTGTGTGTGTGTGTGTGTGTTGTAGATATAAACATGTAGTTATGTATATGCTCAGTTAAGCCTACTATGAAATTATCCCTCACAAACGAAATTCCACACTTCTCAAAATGTATCCAGGTCTAATTGGTTTAGTTTATTCTTAACCATGTCCTTAAATTCATGAGTTGAGGAATTCAGATAAAAACACTATTTCATATAACTAGCCTACCATTTTGACTGCGATGATAGGAATGATAGTATGAATACAGCAATTTCTTTTCACTGATTTAAAAGCAAATTGTGATTGAGGATTTATATAAAGCACATCATCATTAGGCTAAAAGAGCAGTAACTGCACTAGTGATTCGGTTATTATTAAAAAAGATAATTTATGTTAATTTGGCACCAAATACTCCAAAGTTGGTAAAATTATGTTTCACATGATCAAATAATGATGATGAATGATTAAGAAATGATGAATCTTTCCAATCTTTATTACACTTATTAATCCGTTGTTTTATCTGGCTTATGTCTTCAACTCTTTAACATGATGCAATACAATGCACATTACATGCTTTCTGGTGAGCAGAGCCTAACTCCAGCGACATATATATGTATATATATGCTACTGATTTCGTATTCATATTCAACAAGAATGGGTGTGGCAAAGAAGTATGGTGACCTCCATAGTGGAAAGTGTCATATAGGCCTATGATGTTATTGAATGGCAACTCGTCAATGGCTTTTCATGATAATCTGAGTTTGGAGTGACTGGCCTGTTCCTACCTCGAATAATCAGATGAAAGTAAGATTGCGTGTTGACCTCGATCAGATAGGCCTAAGTATTCTCTCCCTGCATTGTACAATAATGGCATTGGCGTTTTATATGACAAAATGAGCTACATACTGGCCTAGTTTATACGATTTTTTTTTTGTTGTTGTTGAGGGGAATTAATTTTTGTGCATTATGATATCCAATGTTCTTTTGATAGTGGAATGGATTTTAAGCCGGCTTTATTCAATGAGCTGCAATACATCAAAAGAGAGAGTAGTTCTTTTTTCACTGATGTCTATGCATTGTGAACCAGAGAGGGAAGCTCTGGTGTTATGCTATTTTGGAATCTGAGGCTATTGCAGAGCGCTTGGTCACGGCCGTGTTCACCACAGTGTCCCAGGGTTTCTCAACCATGTGTGTCAATAAGCATACCTAATGCTGGTGACATCACATTTCTATTGGCCGTGTGACCCCCGTGGCCTGTGAGAGTTTCTCCCTGCCCCAGCCAAGCTCCCGGTGTCTCTGACCATGACAGTTGCGTCTCTTTCGCCTCTCCTCGTTTTGTGCTATCTCTTGGACTGTGGGGAATTTCTCGATAACGTGTTATGACCGGTGTACTTCCAAAGTGCTCCCGGAGACGGTGTGCGTAAACGCTTTGTTTGATGAATGTACCGGCAATGTATGGAACATCTTTTGAGCTTTTGTGGATCCTTGGCTCTCACTCTACTGACAGAATGGCTTCGTATCAGTTGAATGGGAATTCAGAACTTGCTTGTTTGCCTATGTGAGCCATCATGGAATGTTTATGCAGGCCTATAGCCTTTAGTGTGCCATTTGATTACTAAAGATGAATCCCTAGAACAGAGGGCTGTATCATTATTTGAATGTGAGTATTACATTTAAAAAAATAATGTATATGCCTTGTTTATTAGTCTATATTGTTGTGGTGTCAGAAGTGGCCTTGTGTTCTTTAACGAATCATCAGCAAGACAGTGTTGGAAATGAAGAACAGTCTGTACAGTATAAAGACTCATGGATGCTATGTGTAGAAATCAATAGACTTTTGCTCTTTCATCATTGAATTTGATTGAATCCAGGGCCAATGCCTGAATATAGCCTATTATTCATGTCCTCTTTTCCATTTAATTCCATATCCATTCAAGATAAAATTGTCAACAGCATGTGCTTTTAATGCAGTTCATTTAAAGGTGAACTGACGCTGCTCTCTGTCAAGTATGTTGTTGACATTTACTTGTAGTCGTTACAGCAAGCTGCAGCTCATGCTTTTATAGTTTGTCATGTTAGACCCTTTTCTCTAGTAATTTACTCGACATTGAAGCTAGTCTATGGTATGAACTGGTCGATTGGAGCTGGCATTTAAAACAGGGCTGTGGTTGTTTGGGGTGCATTGTGATATTTAAGGGATAACGTAGAAAAGCCTTTCTGGCCTTACCTATCCATGACGTTTCTGTTGCAGACTTGGTACTGTTGATATGGTCGGTGTTGATATGGCTTGGCATTTGTGAGTTCAAAGTGAAGCCTTTGCTGTGTGAAGGACTTGTAGGCGGGGCTATACTGTACTAGGCCTAGATGATTAAGAACAACTAATTGAACTTGGGATGGTAGTTTTGGGAGCATGTGCATGTAGGGAAGCATTGCTTTTTCTCTGATGACTGCTAGTTTACGCATGATGAGATTGTGTACACTGTCCACCACGCTCATTTCAGCCTATTCAAAGAATTTTAATATTACAGTCATAAATAATACATTCGCGTATAGATAAGCAAGCTCTTGAAACCGGGCCTTATAGCGTAACCTATTACACACGCACGCGCGCATGCAAGTGTGTGTGTGTGTGTGTGTGTGTGTGTCTGTGCGACAGAGCGTGTTTGATAGCGAGAGCTCGCGTCTGCATACAAGCGAATGTAATGGCTCCATGTGACCACAACAGAAGCACTGAAGCAGCATCGGGCACGCGGCGGTCCCTTTAAGAGACGTGGGTTAGTTTCTCTCTTTGGTTATCTAGCTGTATGAGTTTATGTGATATCATAAAGCTAGAGAACCGAATGTATAAACTAATTCTGCAGACTTCAGGAACCACCAATGGAGCGAAGCGAATCTGGACCGGGGGATGTCGGAGGAAGGCACCGAGCCCAGGAACTAAAAGCAGGCTGTGCCCGCTGAAAGCACCGGAAAACGCCGCTGTTCCAGGGGGGGTAAAGATGTAATAAATGTTGCCTCAGATCGGATTAATAGCCTGGAATGCCATTCCCAGGAAATGTATGGGGAGACGTTGGACAGAATCGCATAATCGTTTCTATCGGAGATTGACTCCATTCAAACACAGTGATGAGGGGTGGTCGCGACAGTGGTACCCGGAATCTATATATGCGGATACTGTTGCCTAATGATGATTAATTGAAGTGATTTTGCATGATGTATATTTCATTAATTATGTAATTGGGGTTCGGTGTATGACCCGGGTGTGAGAAGAAACGGTAAAAGAGAACAGTTTCAACCGATTGGTCCTGTCTAGTGAGTCACGTGCCCTGCTGAGCAGTAGACTATAACAATCGGAATATAACAATCGGACCTAATGCACATATGGCTGGCCTGTAGCTACAGTATGTTGGCAAGCAGCTGTGCCTCTCAGATCAGAGAGCAATCTGACAGCATGCCCTTTTTATTTTCTGTCTTAAAGTTGATGATAAGGGGCCACAGTGGAATGCCTAGACATATTAAAGAGTTGCTTCTAATTTCAACCCACAGGAATGAGGTCATTGAGGCAGTGTTGCTGCTGCATTGCTGTTGGATTAGGCTGGTTTGCATCTTGCCAAGCATTGTCATCACCAGCATTATTCTGTATAGTCTAATAACTGGTAGGCCTATGTTAATTTGGGAGGAACAAAGGAACAATGTGAAGATGTTTGTACCATCATCACCTTGGCCTTGTGTATGATGCTCTCATTAGAAAAGGCTAGACCCTCAGAGGAGAAAACAAAATGTCAGTTTTCTGTGTGCCCTGCTTCCAGAGATAACATCTAGCCCTCCGTGTAGCCTACAGATGGGTACAGACAAGGAAACATGCATTGTTCTACACACAATACACATTATGATGATGCTGATCCATAAGTAGGTCTACTAAAACCAAGATGCAGGGCGGTCCAATCCGAATGTTCTAGGAAGTGTGGTGAGAAAGAGCGGCGCATAAACATGTGTTAATATGGCCGTATAAAGGTAAAGCATCCTTAATCATTGGGTAACTCACTGTACTTTGAGTTGTGTGTGTTTTGCTTTGGCAATATACCGTTTACAGGCTGGTTACTGTCACTGACAGCTGTTGATCTGATTAAGGATGGCCATAACAGTGAAGCCTGCATGGCAGTAAATACACAGAGGAATGTGTATAATTGACAGGTAGGCTGTGAGTGCTCTCTGGACTCCCAACGTTGACCGCTGAGTGAATCGGAGGTGATTGTGAGTGCCAGATAATGCCGCCAGGGCCAGAGTTGGCTGGGTGGTGAGAGATGACCCGATTGCAGGGCGTATTTATGTCAACCTGTTTTGGATGGACAAGTGTCCGTCATCGATCTCACTGAGGCTCTATCCAGTCCAGTCCCATGCACTCCCTGGTCGTGAGATGGGATTTACAGTGGCCTGTTGAATTTTAAACAAGCTAGCTACCTTGGCTGCCGTTCATTACATTTACATTTAAGTCATTTAGCAGACGCTCTTATCCAGAGCGACTTACAAATTGGAAAGTTCATACATATTCATCCTGGTCCCCCCGTGGGAATTGAACCCTGGTCCCCCCGTGGGAATTGAACCCACAACCCTGGCGTTGCAAGCGCCATGCTCTACCAACTGAGCCACACGGGACCACCTCATTCACTCCTAGTCGCCATGTACAGGGGTGGAGAGGAGAGGAGAGGAGACTGCACCACAGTAGAGGGTTATAGCTAGGCCTACCTGCCTGACCCATCCTGCTGCAGTAAACCCAGGGCTTGGCCCAGTGGTTATAGCTGGGGAGTAACCTAGGATACTCCAGGCTCTTTTACAGGCCTTTGTTTATTAGGCTGTGGGTTGTTCATTGAGGATGTAGGCCCAGATTTGAACTATATTTTCTACATGGAACACTTCAAGTTTAACTCTGACATGTGGCTATGTGATACAGGTTACTCTTGTGTTCACTATGTTTAGCTCTAGGATACTGATTTATGGATTTTGCTGCTATGGTATGTTCGTTTTGCACTGTTTAAGGTATGAGCAAAGTCACCCAAAATATAGGCAATGTAAGCTCTGGTCTATTTTTTGAAATTGCAGGCTGATGGAACATCATGCCAATTTGGGGGGTTTAAATTCAGTTATTCTTTGTCTGTAATATTACACATTTGAAAATGGGTCACTATTTACACATTACCAATGGTACTAAGATAAACCATCTATTCCAGTGTGTATACGTTTATGATAAACCATTCAGCGGCATACCTCTCTGGACGCAACCCAACTCATGTACGTTGAATCCCCTCTACATTTAATACCATATTTACATCTTATCAGTTTAATACTGCTTCCTTCCTGGTTCCAGCCCAGACACCTTAGTAGTCTGTGATTTAAGACCTAAACAACCCACACCACACCACCCACAGACAAATCATAGTGAAATTCATGTAGTGCTGAGGCCTAATAAATGAGGGATCTAGGCAGGGCTCCTTTGAGATTGAAATGCAGTGTGTGGTGTGCCTGAGAGCATGGCTAGAAGTTTTCCCACATGAATATGTGTCTGTATGGTCTTGTATGTCTGAGTGGCTGCCACCAGGGCCCCCAGCAGATGGAGGCTTGTCTCTGTCTTGGCACCTGGCATAAGCAGCCGAGATGAAATCTAGATGAAAATACATTTGTACTCCCCCAAATCCATGCTGCATTTGATTACAATGGAGAAACAAAAAGATATGAGAGTAGATGAGAGGGTTCCAGACACATAGCTGGAGACCAATCAGAAAGGAGGGGGAAGATGGTTGTGTATACATGAGGTGTATTTCTAACCTCTGTTGCAGAAGGGAAATGTGGCTATTAGCCTACGTTTGGTGTGCAGCCTTACAGGACACTGATAACTCAATGCATTTGGTGTGTCCACATCCAGTATCTTGCTGTGTGTTTACCTTTTGCAGATATGATGACTGTCTGAATGTATGTTCCATACATTGTATGCTCCGCCAACTTTTTTTTCTTATTGTTTGGTGTGTTTGAACAAGGTAGATATCATATTTACAGTGTGGGACAATTGTTTAAGGTTTACATTAGGATGTAAAGCCATGTTGCCATCTTGAAAAAACTGACCTATACAGTAGATAATATCAGTAGGCCTATAGTGTCATCATACATGATACTATACTGGACTCTTTAGCTGGTGAGGGTGGGTGGATGGTGGATGTTCAAGGGTTTGTGGATGTACCCATAGTGCTTCATTGTTTGCATAACAATGTCCGGGTCATAGTTCTGTGTAGCAAATACATCCTATATTGTTCTGGTTTATTCTCTCCCCATGGTATACAAAAAGGATCCAATATGCATATTCAATATATCAATGGTTGAATTGTTTTTAAACGCTACCTATTGTCTGTAATCACCAACTCCCCGATGAGCTGTCAGAGGATGAATATAAGCAAAAACTCGTTTAATTGGCTAATAACTGAATTCCCTGAAATGAGTCCATTATATTTTGTTTATCCTCAAACCCTTGTACTGTAAGTTTACTCATAGGAAGTTATTTTTTATTTTATTATTAATTATTATTATTATTATACTCCTTTTTAATTGTCTGCATTGTTGATTGACATCAGCCACAGGTTCACATTGGTGCCATCATGAATTTACAAAGTCGATGTTTATTTTTATTTTCACCTCAAGAAGCAAGCAAATGACCTATTACTTTTCTCTATGAACTTATGAATTGAGAGTTTGGTAGCTTAGCAACAGCCTCTGACCCATGCAACGAAATGGAAAAAATGAAAGGCTGGTATGCGTGTTCTACTGGCAATGCTAAGGATGGTGCCACATTTTTTGAAAGCTGGGTGCATTGTTATCTTTCAGCATTTTATGTTGGATCAACAAGAGGAACTAACAGTGTGTGTCTCTGTGCATAGCTTGTGTGCGGACCTTGTGTCCAATGGAAAGGTTGAAGATTACCATTATTTTAATATCTATTGACAGGGCCAACTTGAAAGCCTAGTGCCTCAACTCAAATGCAAATTGTCACGAGGCCCATAAACCACGTTTCACACATTACATAGACCTGATACTACATTTTATTTTACTGTATAAAATCGAAAAGGTTATTAGAATATGTTTACTAGTATGGAACAATTGATGTCAGTTGGGCCAATTTTAGGCCTGGGTTAGCACGAAAACGTGTAGAACACCTGACCTGCTGTAGCATACAACAATATAAGACTATAACATGCATCTTTCTGATTAAACAAGAACCTGTAAATGTAAGCATCCATTTTAGTATGCCCATCGAAATGGAATGTGTTGTGTGTTGCACAGTTTGGGCGAGCGTGCTCTCGACATAATTAAACACGTGACTGTGATGGGGGTGAACTAGCCTAAAGTTTCAAATACGCGGGTCAGCTTGAATCCTACTCAATTTTAAACCAGCACAATCTCCTCGTTATGTTGCATCAGTTCTCAGAGTTTCATTTATCATGGCTAGTTTGAAGGGAATACTTTTTCTATTGGCTATTGAGAAGTATCCTGGTATACATTATCTGATAAAGAACACACTGAATATGCCTGTAATACCGTTTACATTTTATGTTGCTTAGTGTTCAAAAGTTGTGGATAACTTTTTTAATTTCCCCAAATATTCTGTTGTTCTGAGAAAATAGTTTATAATTCACTCAAGCAAATAGCCAATATTTCAGCATTATTCTCATTAAATCTTTGTTTGTTTGTTATACTTTCAACGCTATTTCCATTTCTGTCGAAGATGTGGCATTTCTTGTTTCCTCCACTACAATATTGCGGTAGCCTACATTATGGTTCGATTGTAATGCTTTAACTTGAAAAGTCGATGTGTATATAGGACGGTAGATATTTTTGCGACAGATAGCCTGTTACCATTGTTTCCATGAAATGTAGGACTACATCGAACGGATACTTTCGTTGTTACCTAACCATAGCATAGGCATTTGGTTACTTGCTGTAGCCTACATTTTATTTTGTCTAATATTTCAGAGGCTGTAAGTGTAAAGGGTCCAACAAGTGAATAATTGTGTCTTGGTCTGTAGTGGAAGACAATCTTATATTTTCACATACATCTCAGTAGGCAACTTGTTCTCTAAACGTTCAATATGTTTTATTATTTTGTTCTGAGAATAATGTATACATTATTATTATTATTAAAGTAACAAATAGTATATTACATTTGATAATAACTAGGCTGCATTATACCAACGCAGTGGAGATAATTACTGGTCCTGTATGTACAATTGAGGCTATATTGACATGGAAACATCTGTTATTAAACATTATTTATTCAAGATGTCTTCTATAGCTACTCATGGAGTCCATGTTCAACAGCTAGGTCATCTGATGACTGAAGGCTCAGTGTCATTAAGCAATTTATTGTTTTGTAGTGTGTGTGTGTGTGTGTGGCATCAGAGGCATTCTATTATATGTGTGTAATCCCAAAGGTCTCTCTACAGTACTGCTAAACAATATATCCCTTATTCAGACACCCCAAGACCTGAAAATATGCCTGCTGTGGCATACAAAAAAAACGACTGCAGAAATTTGACTACGATGCATCACCATCTCAACTGAATTTTCTGTGTTTGCAGGATGCAGGACCTCGGACAGATATACCATCTTCTCAAGCCAGAAAAACAAAAAAACACAGAGAAATCATTTGAGTGAGAGAGATCAGTAGCTGTGTGGGCCTGGACAAGGAGAAGAGGTGAGAGTCCTACTAGTAGCCACAATGCTATCTTAGCATTCATAATGAGTTGTATTTTTATTTTCTGAGGGGGAGGGGGGTGAACAGTTTATATTCTGAAGAGGCCCTGTACTTCTCATTCATGTGGGAACATTTCACACTGTGTCAGAAAATGTGTCTCAGAAACAATAGCAACAATTTTACTTGCTAGTCTTAACAAATACTGTATGGACACATAAAATAGTATGTAGGATTTGGAAAATGCCCAAATTGTAATGCCAGCAGAGTTGAAACACACCAGACCTTAGGCTTCTTAGACCCAGTGAGGCAGAAGATGTTGAAGACTGTAGACCAACAGCTAACTCCTGACTTAAGTTCAACTGTTTAAGTTAGGCCAGAGTCTGAGGTTGATCTCGGCTCGGAAACTTCACAATAAAAGATACATCTTGATTTTTGTTTTCTGATTACAGATTAATTTAGTCTTGGATAACTTTTGTTTGGCCATCATCAATTTCCCATGATTTTAGTAATATTAACAACATTTACACTGCCTTCAGAAAGTATTCACACCCCTTGAGTGGGATTAAAATTGATTTCATTGTAATTTATTTGTCAACGATCTACACAAAATACTGTGTAATGTCAAAGTGGAAGAAAAATTATAATATTTGTAAAACATTAATGAAATATAAAACACTAATATATCTTGATTAGATAAGTATTCAACTCCCTGAGTCAATACATAGAATCACCTTTGACAGTATTTACAGCAGTGAGTCTTTCTGGGTAAGACTCTAAAAGCTTTCCACACCTGGATTGTGCAACATTTGCCCATTGTCCTTTTCAAAATTCTTCAACCTCTGTCAAATTGTTTGTTGATCATTGCTAGACAACCATTTTCAGGTCTTGCGATATATTTTCAAGCAGATTTATGTCAAAACTGTAACTCGGCCACTCAGGAACATTCACTGTCTTCTTGGTAAGCAACTCCAGTGTAGATTTGATGTTGTGTTTTAGTTTATTGACCTGCTGAAAGGTGAAATCATCTCCTAGTATTACTTTAGTGCCTTGTTACTAACAGGATGCATGTTTTGGAATATTTTTTATTCTGTACAGGCTTCTTTCTTTTCACTCTGTCAATTAGGTTAGTCTTGTGGAGTAACTACAATGTTGTTGATCCATCCTCAGTTTTCTCCTGTCACAGCCACTAAACTATAACTGTTTTAAAGTTACCATTGACCTCATGGTGAAATCCCTGAGTGGTTTCCTTCCTCTCCGGCAACTGAGTTAGGAAGGACGCCTGTATCTCTGTAATGACTGGGTGTATTGATACACCATCCAAAGTGTCATTAATAGCTTCACCATGCTCAAAGGGATAATAGATGTCTGTTTTTGTTTTTTTACCCATCAACCAGTAGGTGCCCTTCTTTGCGAGGCATTGGAAAACCTCATTGGTCTTTGTGGTTGAATCTGTGTTTGAAATTCACTTCTTGACTGAGGGACCTTACAGATAATTGTATGTGTGGGGTACAGAGATGAATTAGTCATTCAAAAATCATGTTAAACACTATTATTGCACAAATAGTTAGTCCATGCAACTTATTTTCTGACTTGTTAAGCACTTTTTTACTCCTGAACATATTTAGGCTTGCCAAAGGGTTGAATAATTATTGACTCAAGACATTTCATCTTTTCATTTTTTATTAATTTATAAACATTTCTCAAATATAATTCTACTTGGGGTAGTGTGTGTAGGCCAGTGACAAAAACATCTAAATTTAATCATTTTTGAATTCAGGCTGTAACATGACAAAATGTGGAAAAAGTCAAGTGGTGTGAATACTTTCTGAAGGCACTGTATGCCAGGCCCTCACCCATTTAGCCCTGGCAACTTTGTGAGTGTGTTTTTTTACACTCTCATTCCTCCACCCTCTCTCACTTTAACCCCTTCTTTAAAATGTCTCATCCAATTTGTTTGATTCTTGAGTTTTGGCAGATGAGGCGTAGGGTGGCCTGGTTGTGTAATCTATATTTTAATTCCTTTGTCCATGCTCCTTATCCCTTTAAGATACTTGGGGGACCTTGGCAGAGTGTGTGTGCAAGGTGTGCTCATGTGGAAAGGCTGCGAGTGTGGCTAAGTCCCTCACCCCTCTAATTCCCCCACTGCCCCCTCCTCCCTCCTCCCCTCAGCCCAAGCCATGCCTCCCCCTAAAACTCTCTCCCTAACCCACTTCTGCCCCCCCCCCCCCTCCCAAACACACACACCCCCTCTCCCTCTCTCTGTCCCTAACAGCACAATCTCAAGTCAGAGTTCAATGGCACTTATTTTATTCCTTCTTTCTTTTCTTTCTCTCCTCTCTCTCTCTCTCTGTTTTTACTCTGGTGAGTTTTTTGCAAGACGGGGGTTCAGTCACCTCCCTCCCCATGTGAACTTTAGCTGCAATTCTCCAGGCACACATGCATTGTGAAACACAGATTGAAAAAGAAATGAGTACTTTCTTCAGCACATCAAATTCTGTGGCTGCCTCTCTCTCTCCCACGCTGGGCTCAGCCTCTGTGAGTAGCGTTGGAGTCGCTCCAGGATGTGATGGAGTAGTGTGTATGTTTTTCCACTGTGATTGTAAAAGTCATGAGGTGTTTCATTGGTGAAAACAAAATTAATGAATTCCCTCAGCAGACCTCTGTGAGGCTTTTGTGTGGTGGTATTGAATATTCAATAACATATTAGACAACGCTTAATTATTTTACACTTTACCTAGAGACATGGCTGCTCAGCTGTCATATACACTTATAATGGCTAATATCTTGACTTGAAGTGATAGTCCGTGTGAGGCACATTTTGTTAGAGGAAAATATGTTGACCTTTGCCCTTGAAATGTAGTACAAAGATTCGATTTTATACTACGCTCCATGCACCAGTGGATGGATAGAAATAGGACCAGCTACTTATGTGAGTCACTCTATATACTTTTCCCCTGTTCACTTCCTAGTGTTGAGTGATAGCCCTGAGATTTTCCCCAGCATGCTAACAGCTAACAGGTCAGTAAATGGCAGGGAGCCACTGAGCACAGCTAACCCTCCTGGAGAGAACAGAGTAGACAGAGGCAGGAGAGCTGGAGCTCGTCCACAGAGAAGGGAAGTTCTTCATCAGAGGAAAGAGAAATGCATTTTTCCTCCAGGCCCTAGCCACATTCTATGACATGGGCCTGGGTTCTATATCAGCATTGCCCATAGGAAGACTTGCATTTGAGAATCAGACACAGAAGATCAGAGGAAAGTTTTCAGAGCCTGTGGGCTATCATCCATACTATCCAACCACCTCTCAACCTCGCTCCGCTTCCGCAACTCAATGGAACTGCCCGTGTCATAGCATATGGAGTCAATATCATATTTGCAAAATAGATAGATCGATGAAGACCTGCTTTGGTTGAAAAGATGCTCAGGGGCTAAAAGCGTAGGCAAAACTTCAGGACATTTGAAGTGGAGACGATGTGTATTGATATAGCTACAATTAGCTAGCTAGCTTACAGCCGTGCAAGACCACGTGCATATCACTCTAATTGCCTTATATAGCCTTTACGGCACATGTCTCTTTGTGTCTTTGTTACAATTGTACGTAGGAAGAGGAGTAGGCCAAGGATTTGTGATTTTACACATAGCAGCGTTTCCACACCCAACCATTCTCTCTTATGTTTATGGATAAGCTCCAGGAGGGAAGCGGTAATCCTCTCATTTACAGTGCCTCAGATCCAGCGAACCATATCTCCTCTTTCAGCCCCCCTCTCCTCCTCTCCATCCCTCCACCCCCAACCCAATTCAGCCATGCTCTACAACGTCATGGCATGTTGGACAGAGGAGATGGAGTCCTTTCTGGTTCTGTGGAACAACCCCTTCTCACTCAAAGCACTTATTTTACTTCCTAAACACGTTTAGACCATCAGCAGGTAGAGAGATAGCCTGATATGCCCACCGGCACTCTCTAACTGCAACCTGAAATAGTACTCACATGTTGTTAACCTGGAATGCCACAATTACCCTATTTAAGATAAAGTAGTTTGTTCTAATTTTTACTGTTATTCAGAAGTGCATTCATTATGGTATCCAAAACAAATATTGCATGTGTTATGGGTAGAAAGAAGGAGATTGATCTGAGTTTTAGCAATAGCAGCTAATCTCAAATACCCATGGTTCTCAAAGTTAACATCCGCTTGGAAGCCCGCTGTTTGCAGAAGATGTTCCCAAGCTTTACATATTTGTATGCATAAACTGCTCTGCTGGGCTGTTCTTAAAAGTTTATTTAAATTATACCCTCCACATTATACGGCTTGATAGGAAATAAATCTCTTCAAATGAATTCAGTGAATGGAGGGAAGCGAGGGCGGGGTAGCAGGCGACTATATGGGGAGTAGTGGCGTATGTTAACATAAATTAAAGTCTATCTGCAGTAGGGCTGGCTGCTGCTGAGGGAGGGAGAGAGCGAGGGAGAATGGGAGAGAGAGAGAGTTCTGTTCTCTTCAAAGAAAATGATGGCTAATGACAGTAAGGAGAAGTATCAAAACTGAGTGGCTGGCGGTGGGTGTGGATGTGAAGAGCTGGGGAGGGTCAAGGAGCTCCCTTTCCCAGTGGCTGAGGGAGATGTAGAATATTGTTTTTTCTCTCTCTCTCAGCTGGAAAACGGCATGCTCTACAAGCCGAGTAGGCCTCTGGCAGCATTTCTATACAAACCGTGGAGCTGAATGGTGAGGTGCATTTATTAAGGGGGGTTTAGGAAGAGGGGGAGCCTGCTGCCTATTCTCTGAAAAGGCAGCAGGCTGTGGAGTGAATAGGAAAGGGGTGAGGGGGGGGGGGGGTCTAGGCCTCCATTGGTTCAATGCAACGGCCAGAGCATCTGTGAAAAGAGGTCTCCCCTTTTTCCCACGCCCAGTGCAACGCAAAACATTGGCTCAGGCGGCCAGGGTCAAGTCACATTGCTAATATATACACTGGGCCTGTGTACTTATACAATGCATACACACAGCTCATTTAGTTTATGTGTGCACACAGAGCAGATACACACTCGTACGCACACACACAGACACCAGCAGACAGAGAAGGGGGGTACAGAGTGCACCCTGACACTAATTTCTATCACATTGGAGCCATTGTCTAGTTCTAGACCAACAGTCTTAGATTTTCCAAATTAACAAGCTGTCTGTGAGTAGACACACAGACGCATACAGCCCTGAAATAGGACACACCAAGACACCTGCTCTCCTCATCGTCCGATGACCATCAATTGGTCAGTACATTAGAAGTGAGAGATGCGATTCATATCGGATATGAAACAAAAAATGAAGCCACATGTGCTCAGTTTTTTTCACAACTTTATTGAATGATAAGAATCATCTGTTGTTATTTTTCTGCTGATATTACATCAGTACTAAACCTAACCAAAGCTAAGCAAATGTTTATACACCAAAACTGGTTCTTTATCCTCTGTAGTCTTGACAGACTGACATCCTCTCCTATACCCCTACAGTTACCACCACTGAATCATTCTCTGATTCCTAATCTGTTTTGCTCCTATTTCTTTAGCTCTCACATTTATGTCTCAACCTCCATATAAACTATAATCATATTCTGGGGGATGTAAATGCTTTGTGCTGGCCCCCCCCCCCCCCCCCACCCCGCCAGATGCCCTGTATTGTGTTGTCCAGGGTGCTGAGGCGACCCCCTGCCTGCCTCTCGGTTGTGATGTCACCCTGTCTGTCAAGGCCTTGGCAGGAACTTGACTGTGGGAAGGAAAGGGGCTCAGATTGTGCTGGGGGCCTAGGGAGGCTGGGGGGTTGAGGGGTGCATGTGTGTAGCGGCTAGCCCTGGAGTGGAGTAGAGACTCAGACAGCCAGGCCAGCCCTGGTCTAAGGGGTGAAAGACTGCTGCAGCCCTTTAGACAATGGAAAGAGAGGGGGCGATGGGGAAACACACATAGCAACTCTCCTAGAAAGTGGAATTTAAATTAGACTGCTGATCTATGTCCCCAATAACCTAGGCTAGTTGTGTTACTCACAGACTCACTGATCACCAAGCAAGGATATTGAATGGTGTGAGCAAGTGAAAAAAGACCACCTGTTTCCTGTGTTGTAATAAAGGCCTGTATTGTGTTAAGAGCACATTTAGTGAAGTCAGTTTCTTGACTAGACTAGTTAAACAAATAGCTGTAATTGAATGGTATGAAAATCAATATTGCGCAGATCTGATTGTAAAGCGGTCTGATTTGACTGTTTTCAAGGTATAAACGGACTCCTATAATTTTCTAAAATCTCAGTCCTCCAACATTACACAGCTATGTTGTTTTGCCTTATTGTCCCTTTAGTAGCACTGTGCCAGTAGACTCCCTAGTGCGGTGTCAGTCAATCCACTCCCCCTCCACCCCTGTCCTGTTTACCCTCTTTTTTCTTTCACATGTCCCCTGATTGCTGAGACAACAGGCCGCTATTCTACCTGTAAACAACCAGAGGGACACAGACACCAGTCCTGACGACCCTCTCCCAGCTCTCTTTCCTCTCACTCAAATGGTGCTGGAGAGGAACAAGACATAGGAGGGACTCACTTAATTAGCTGGACGAGAAAATGCATTGTGGCAATTACCCAGCACAAAGAGGCAGGAACGTATAGTCTGTTCAGGCAACAGGACTCAGCCAGGAGTGCATTTTCCTGTTGCCTGGACTCCCCCGGCCTTTTATGTGCAGAGAGAAGCAGCAACAATGGAGCCAGAGATGTACTCCACAGTAGAACCACTTCCAGTCCTTTCAGAGAAGGGACACCACATTCTAGTATCTTATTGGTTGAAATGCATGTCGAACTGAAGCCTAAAAGCATGGGGCTGCGAATAAGGTTTCATGTGGTAATTCACGCATCTGATATCCTGGTCATTCATTTTCCCTACAGTGTTATTTCACTGCAGATTTTGACTGGCAGGAACAGGTACAGTAATACATGTTCTACAATTCTTCTCATCCCCCCCGTCACTCCGTCACTTCATGTGGTGCTCCTGCACCTGCTAGTTCTATTTCTACTGCCTCTGAGTGGGTTGGTCAGCTGATTGGTGGGTTGGCTGTCTGGCTGTGATTGCATGGTGCTTGTATGGAGGGTATCTACTCTCTACCGATAAGAGCATCCTCCTCTTTTTCTGGAGTGCCCAGGGGTGATTTCTTTCATGAAGTCAGATAACATCCTGGCGACCACCTCTTCCTTTTTTAGAAGAGTTCCTTAACTTTGATAAATGAAGTGAGGGGAGAGCAAGGAAAAGTTGTGGAGAGCGAGAGAGGAGCTCCCCGGTCCGCTCGCTCTCAGGATCAATAACGGTCGGAGAGCTGCTGAGCACTCCTGTCTGGCAGCCCTACCACTGGGGATGGAGGGGGGGGGGGGGGGGGGGGGCTCCCTCCACTGCGGCGGGCAGAGGAAAAGAGGGTAGGAGAGAGAGAAGGAACCCACACCCATC